>NC_053492.1:435587960-435702960 GCF_905171775.1 Rana temporaria
ATAGTGGTATAGTGATGTCTAGTGATATAGTGATGTCATAGTGTATATGATGTATAAGTGGTGTCATAGTTGTATAGTGGTATGTCATAGTGGTATAGTGATGTCATAGTGGTATAGTGATGTCATAGTGGTGTCATAGTTGTATAGTGATGTGATGTCATAGTGATATAGTGGTATAATGTCATAGTGATAGTGATGACATTGGTATAGTGATGTCATAGTGGTGTGATGTCATAGTGGTGTGATGTCATAGTGGTATAGTGATGTCATAGTGGTGTGATGTCATAGTGGTATAATGTCATAGTGGTATAGTGATGTCATAGTGATGTGATGTCATAGTGATATAGTGGTATAATGTCATAGTGGTATAGTGATGTCATAGTGGTGTGATGTCATAGTGTGTGATGTCATAGTGATATAGTGGTATAATGTCATAGTGGTATAGTGATGACATAGTGGTATAGTGATGTCATAGTGGTGTGATGTCATAGTGGTATAGTGATGTCATAGTGGTGTGATGACAGTGGTATAGTGATGACATAGTGGTATAGTGATGTCATAGTGGTGTGATGTCATAGTGGTATAGTGATGTCATAGTGGTGTGATGTCATAGTGGTATAGTGATGTCATAGTGGTATAATGTCATAGTGGTATAGTGATGTCATAGTGATGTGATGTCATAGTGTATAGTGGTGTGATGTCATAGTGGTATAGTGATGTCATAGTGGTATAGTGATGTCATAGTGGTGTCATAGTTGTATAGTGGTGTGATGTCATAGTGGTGTGATGTCATAGTGGTATAGTGATCATAGTGGTGTGATGTCATAGTGGTATAGTGATGTCATAGTGGTATAGATGTCATAGTGGTATAGTGATGTCATAGTGGTATGTGATGTCATAGTGGTATAGTGATGTCATAGTGTATAGTGATGTCATAGTGATGTATAGTGGTGTGATGTCATAGTGGTATAGTGATGTCATAGTGGTGTGATGTCATAGTGGTAGTGATGTCATAGTGATGTGATGTCATAGTGATATAGTGGTATAATGTCATAGTGGTATAGTGATGTCATAGTGGTTGTGATGTCATAGTGGTAGTGATGTCATAGTGATGTGATGTCATAGTGATATAGTGGTGTGATGTCATAGTGGTATAGTGATGTCATAGTGGTGTGATGTCATATTGGTATAGTGATGTCTTAGTGGGGTCATAGTTGTATAGTGATGTCATAGTGGTGTGATGTCATAGTGGTATAGTGATGTCATAGTGGTATAATGTCATAGTGGTATATTGAGTTATAGTGATGTGATGTCATAGTGATATAGTGGTGTGATGTCATAGTGGTATAGTGATGTCATAGTGATATAGTGATGTCATAGTGGTGTGATGTCATAGTGGTATAGTGATGTCATAGTGGTATAATGTCATAGTGGTATAGTGATGTCATAGTGATGTGATGTCAGAGTGATATAGTGGTATAATGTCATAGTTGTATAGTGATGACATAGTGGTATAGTGATGTCATAGTGGTGTGATGTCATAGTGGTATAGTAATGTCATAGTGGTGTGATGTCATAGTGGTATAGTGATGTCATAGTAATGTGATGTCATAGTGATATAGTGGTGTGATGGTATAGTGATGTCATAGTGGTATAGTGATGTCATAGTGGTATAGTGATGTCATAGTGGTGTCATAGTTGTATAGTGGTGTGATGTCATAGTGGTATAGTGATGTCATAGTGGTGTGATGTCATAGTGGTATAGTGATGTCATAGTGGTATAGTGATGTCATAGTGATATAGTGATGTCATAGTGGTATAGTGATGTCATAGTGGTATAGTTGGATAGTGGTGTGATGTCATAGTGATATAGTGATGTCATAGTGGTGTGATGTCATAGTGGTATAGTGATGTCATAGTGGTGTCATAGTTGTATAGTGGTGTGATATCATAGTGGTATAGTGATGTCATAGTGGTATAGTGAGGTCATAGTGGTATAGTGATGTCATAGTGGTGTGATGTCATAGTGGTGTGATGTCATAGTGGTATAGTGATGTCATAGTGGTATAATGTCATAGTGGTATAGTGATGTCATAGTGATGTGATGTCATAGTGATATAGTGGTGTGATGTCATAGTGGTATAGTGATGTCATAGTGATATAGTGATGTCATAGTGGTGTGATGTCATAGTGGTATAGTGATGTCATAGTGGTATAATGTCATAGTGGTATAGTGATGTCATAGTGATGTGATGTCATAGTGATATAGTGGTATAATGTCATAGTGGTATAGTGATGACATAGTGGTATAGTGATGTCATAGTGGTGTGATGTCATAGTGGTGTGATGTCATAGTGATATAGTGGTATAATGTCATAGTGGTATAGTGATGACATAGTGGTATAGTGATGTCATAGTGGTGTGATGTCATAGTGGTATAGTGATGTCATAGTGGTGTCATAGTTGTACAGTGGTGTGATGTCATAGTGGTATAGTGATGTCATAGTGATGTGATGTCATAGTGATATAGTGGTGTGATGTCATAGTGGTATAGTGATGTCATAGTGATATAGTGGTGTCATAGTGGTATAGTGATGTCATAGTGGTGTGATGTCATAGTGGTATAGTGATGTCATTGTGGTATAATGTCATAGTGGTATAGTGATGTCATAGTGATGTGATGTCATAGTGATATAGTGGTATAATGTCATAGTGGTATAGTGATGACATAGTGGTATAGTGATGTCATAGTGGTGTGATGTCATAGTGGTATAGTGATGTCATAGTGGTGTGATGTCATAGTGGTATAGTGATGTCATAGTGGTATAATGTCATAGTGGTATAGTGATGTCATAGTGATGTGATGTCATAGTGATATAGTGGTGTGATGTCATAGTGGTATAGTGATGACAGTGGTATAGTGATGTCATAGTGGTATAGTGATGTCATAGTGGTATAGTGATGTCATAGTGGATGTGATGTCATAGTGGTATAGTGATGTCATAGTGGTATAGTGATGTCATAGTGGTATAGTGATGTCATAGTGGTATAGTGATGTCATAGTGGTATAGATGTATAGTGGTGTGATGTCATAGTGGTATAGTGATGTCATAGTGGTGTGATGTCATAGTGGTATAGTGATGTCATAGTGGGGTCATAGTTGTATAGTGATGTCATAGTGGTGTGATGTCATAGTGGTATAGTGATGTCATAGTGGTATAATGTCATAGTGGTATAGTGATGTCATAGTGATGTGATGTCATAGTGATATAGTGGTGTGATGTCATAGTGGTATAGTGATGTCATAGTGATATAGTGATGTCATAGTGGTGTGATGTCATAGTGGTATAGTGATGTCATAGTGGTATAATGTCATAGTGGTATAGTGATGTCATAGTGATGTGATGTCAGAGTGATATAGTGGTATAATGTCATAGTTGTATAGTGATGACATAGTGGTATAGTGGTGTCATAGTGGTGTGATGTCATAGTGGTGTGATGTCATAGTGATATAGTGGTATAATGTCATAGTGGTATAGTGATGACATAGTGGTATAGTGATGTCATAGTGGTGTGATGTCATAGTGGTATAGTGATGTCATAGTGGTGTCATAGTTGTACAGTGGTGTGATGTCATAGTGGTATAGTGATGTCATAGTGATGTGATGTCATAGTGATATAGTGGTGTGATGTCATAGTGGTATAGTGAGGTCATAGTGATATAGTGGTGTCATAGTGGTATAGTGATGTCATAGTGGTGTGATGTCATAGTGGTAGAGTGATGTCATTGTGGTATAATGTCATAGTGGTATAGTGATGTCATAGTAATGTGATGTCATAGTGATATAGTGGTATAATGTCATAGTGGTATAGTGATGACATAGTGGTATAGTGATGTCATAGTGGTGTGATGTCATAGTGGTATAGTGATGTCATAGTGATGTGATGTCATATTGGTATAGTGATGTCATAGTGGTATAATGTCATAGTGGTATAGTGATGTCATAGTGATGTGATGTCATAGTGATATAGTGGTGTGATGTCATAGTGGTATAGTGATGACAGTGGTATAGTGATGTCATAGTGGTATAGTGATGTCATAGTGGTATAGTGATGTCATAGTGATGTGATGTCATAGTGATATAGTGGTGTGATGTCATAGTGGTATAGTGATGTCATAGTGGTATAGTGATGTCATAGTGATGTCATAGTGGTATAGTGATGTCATAGTTGTATAGTGGTGTGATGTCATAGTGGTATAGTGATGTCATAGTGGTGTGATGTCATATTGGTATAGTGATGTCATAGTGGGGTCATAGTTGTATAGTGATGTCATAGTGGTGTGATGTCATAGTGGTATAGTGATGTCATAGTGGTATAATGTCATAGTGGTATAGTGATGTTATAGTGATGTGATGTCATAGTGATATAGTGGTGTGATGTCATAGTGGTATAGTGATGTCATAGTGATATAGTGATGTCATAGTGGTGTGATGTCATAGTGGTATAGTGATGTCATAGTGGTATAATGTCATAGTGGTATAGTGATGTCATAGTGATGTGATGTCAGAGTGATATAGTGGTATAATGTCATAGTTGTATAGTGATGACATAGTGGTATAGTGATGTCATAGTGGTGTGATGTCATCGTGGTGTGATGTCATAGTGGTATAGTGATGTCATAGTGGTGTGATGTCATAGTGGTATAGTAATGTCATAGTGGTGTGATGTCATAGTGGTATAGTGATGTCATAGTAATGTGATGTCATAGTGATATAGTGGTGTGATGGTATAGTGATGTCATAGTGGTATAGTGATGTCATAGTGGTATAGTGATGTCATAGTGGTGTCATAGTTGTATAGTGGTGTGATGTCATAGTGGTATAGTGATGTCATAGTGGTGTGATGTCATAGTGGTATAGTGATGTCATAGTGGTATAGTGATGTCATAGTGATATAGTGATGTCATAGTGGTATAGTGATGTCATAGTGGTATAGTTGGATAGTGGTGTGATGTCATAGTGATATAGTGATGTCATAGTGGTGTGATGTCATAGTGGTATAGTGATGTCATAGTGGTGTCATAGTTGTATAGTGGTGTGATATCATAGTGGTATAGTGATGTCATAGTGGTATAGTGAGGTCATAGTGGTATAGTGATGTCATAGTGGTGTGATGTCATAGTGGTGTGATGTCATAGTGGTATAGTGATATAGTGGTATAATGTCATAGTTGTATAGTGATGACATAGTGGTATAGTGATGTCATAGTGGTGTGATGTCATAGTGATGTGATGTCATAGTGATATAGTGGTATAATGTCATAGTGGTATAGTGATGACATAGTGGTATAGTGATGTCATAGTGGTGTGATGGCATAGTGATATAGTGGTATAATGTCATAGTGGTATAGTGATGACATAGTGGTATAGTGATGTCATAGTGGTGTGATGTCATAGTGGTGTGATGTCATAGTGGTGTGATGTCATAGTGGTATAGTGATGTCATAGTGATGTGATGTCATAGTGATATAGTGGTGTGATGTCATAGTGGTATAGTGATGTCATAGTGGTATAGTGATGTCATAGTGGTGTCATAGTTGTATAGTGGTGTGATGTCATAGTGGTATAGTGATGTCATAGTGGTGTGATGTCATAGTGGTATAGTGATGTCATAGTGGTGTGATGTCATAGTGGTATAGTGATGTCATAGTGGTGTCATAGTTGTATAGTGGTGTGATGTCATAGTGGTATAGTGATGTCATAGTGAAGTGATGTCATAGTGATAGTGGTGTGATGTCATAGTGGTATAGTGATGTCATAGTGATATAGTGATGTCATAGTGGTATAGTGATGTCATAGTGGTGTCATAGTTGTATAGTGGTGTCATAGTGGTATAATGTCATAGTGGTATAGTGATGTCATAGTGATGTGATGTCATAGTGATATAGTGGTATAATGTCATAGTGGTATAGTGATGACATAGTGGTATAGTGATGTCATAGTGGTGTGATGTCATAGTGGTATAGTGATGTCATAGTGGTGTGATGTCATATTGGTATAGTGATGTCATAGTGGTATAATGTCATAGTGGTATAGTGATGTCATAGTGATGTGATGTCATAGTGATATAGTGGTGTGATGTCATAGTGGTATAGTGATGACAGTGGTATAGTGATGTCATAGTGGTGTGATGTCATAGTGGTATAGTGATGTCATAGTGTTGTGATGTCATAGTGGTATAGTGGTGTCATAGTGATGTGATGTCATAGTGATATAGTGGTGTGATGTCATAGTGGTATAGTGATGTCATAGTGGTATAGTGATGTCATAGTGGTGTCATAGTTGTATAGTGGTGTGATGTCATAGTGGTATAGTGATGTCATAGTGGTGTGATGTCATAGTGGTATAGTGATGTCATAGTGGTATAATGTCATAGTGGTATAGTGATGTCATAGTGATGTGATGTCATAATGATATAGTGGTGTGATGTCATAGTGGTATAGTGATGACAGTGGTATAGTGATGTCATAGTGGTGTGATGTCATAGTGGTGTGATGTCATAGTGGTATAGTGATGTCATAGTGGTATAGTGATGTCATGGTGGTGTCATAGTTGTATAGTGGTGTGTTGTCATAGTGGTATAGTGATGTCATAGTGGTGTGATGTCATAGTGGTATAGTGATGTCATAGTGGGGTCATAGTTGTATAGTGGTGTGATGTCATAGTGGTATAGTGATGTCATAGTGATGTGATGTCATAGTGATATAGTGGTGTGATGTCATAGTGGTATAGTGATGTCATAGTGGTATAGTGATGTCATAGTGATATAGTGATGTCATAGTGGTATAGTGATGTCATAGTGGTGTCATAGTTGTATAGTGGTGTGATGTCATAGTGGTATAGTGATGTCATAGTGGTATAGTGATGTCATAGTGGTGTGATGTCATAGTGGTATAGTGATGTGATGTCATAGTGATATAGTGGTATAATGTCATAGTGGTATAGTGATGACATAGTGGTATAGTGATGTCATAGTGGTGTGATGTCATAGTGGTGTGATGTCATAGTGGTATAGTGATGTCATAGTGGTGTGATGTCATAGTGGTATAGTGATGTCATAGTGGTATAATGTCATAGTGGTATAGTGATGTCATAGTGATGTGATGTCATAGTGATATAGTGGTATAATGTCATAGTGGTATAGTGATGTCATAGTGGTGTGATGTCATAGTGGTGTGATGTCATAGTGATATAGTGGTATAATGTCATAGTGGTATAGTGATGACATAGTGGTATAGTGATGTCATAGTGGTGTGATGTCATAGTGGTATAGTGATGTCATAGTGGTGTGATGACAGTGGTATAGTGATGACATAGTGGTATAGTGATGTCATAGTGGTGTGATGTCATAGTGGTATAGTGATGTCATAGTGGTGTGATGTCATAGTGGTATAGTGATGTCATAGTGGTATAATGTCATAGTGGTATAGTGATGTCATAGTGATGTGATGTCATAGTGATATAGTGGTGTGATGTCATAGTGGTATAGTGATGACAGTGGTATAGTGATGTCATAGTGGTATAGTGATGTCATAGTGGTATAGTGATGTCATAGTGGTATAGTGATGTCATAGTGATGTGATGTCATAGTGATATTGTGGTGTGATGTCATAGTGGTATAGTGATGTCATAGTGGTATAGTGATGTCATAGTGATGTCATAGTGGTATAGTGATGTCATAGTTGTATAGTGGTGTGATGTCATAGTGGTATAGTGATGTCATAGTGGTTGTGATGTCATAGTGGTATAGTGATGTCATAGTGGGGTCATAGTGATATAGTGATGTCATAGTGGTGTGATGTCATAGTGGTATAGTGATGTCATAGTGGTATAATGTCATAGTGGTATAGTGATGTTATAGTGATGTGATGTCATAGTGATATAGTGGTGTGATGTCATAGTGGTATAGTGATGTCATAGTGATATAGTGATGTCATAGTGGTGTGATGTCATAGTGGTATAGTGATGTCATAGTGGTATAATGTCATAGTGGTATAGTGATGTCATAGTGATGTGATGTCAGAGTGATATAGTGGTATAATGTCATAGTTGTATAGTGATGACATAGTGGTATAGTGATGTCATAGTGGTGTGATGTCATAGTGGTATAGTAATGTCATAGTGGTGTGATGTCATAGTGGTATAGTGATGTCATAGTAATGTGATGTCATAGTGATATAGTGGTGTGATGGTATAGTGATGTCATAGTGGTATAGTGATGTCATAGTGGTATAGTGATGTCATAGTGGTGTCATAGTTGTATAGTGGTGTGATGTCATAGTGGTATAGTGATGTCATAGTGGTGTGATGTCATAGTGGTATAGTGATGTCATAGTGGTATAGTGATGTCATAGTGATATAGTGATGTCATAGTGGTATAGTGATGTCATAGTGGTATAGTTGGATAGTGGTGTGATGTCATAGTGATATAGTGATGTCATAGTGGTGTGATGTCATAGTGGTATAGTGATGTCATAGTGGTGTCATAGTTGTATAGTGGTGTGATATCATAGTGGTATAGTGATGTCATAGTGGTATAGTGAGGTCATAGTGGTATAGTGATGTCATAGTGGTGTGATGTCATAGTGGTGTGATGTCATAGTGGTATAGTGATGTCATAGTGGTATAATGTCATAGTGGTATAGTGATGTCATAGTGATGTGATGTCATAGTGATATAGTGGTGTGATGTCATAGTGGTATAGTGATGTCATAGTGATATAGTGATGTCATAGTGGTGTGATGTCATAGTGGTATAGTGATGTCATAGTGGTATAATGTCATAGTGGTATAGTGATGTCATAGTGATGTGATGTCATAGTGATATAGTGGTATAATGTTATAGTGGTATAGTGATGACATAGTGGTATAGTGATGTCATAGTGGTGTGATGTCATAGTGGTGTGATGTCATAGTGATATAGTGGTATAATGTCATAGTGGTATAGTGATGACATAGTGGTATAGTGATGTCATAGTGGTGTGATGTCATAGTGGTATAGTGATGTCATAGTGGTGTCATAGTTGTACAGTGGTGTGATGTCATAGTGGTATAGTGATGTCATAGTGATGTGATGTCATAGTGATATAGTGGTGTGATGTCATAGTGGTATAGTGAGGTCATAGTGATATAGTGGTGTCATAGTGGTATAGTGATGTCATAGTGGTGTGATGTCATAGTGGTAGAGTGATGTCATTGTGGTATAATGTCATAGTGGTATAGTGATGTCATAGTAATGTGATGTCATAGTGATATAGTGGTATAATGTCATAGTGGTATAGTGATGACATAGTGGTATAGTGATGTCATAGTGGTGTGATGTCATAGTGGTATAGTGATGTCATAGTGATGTGATGTCATATTGGTATAGTGATGTCATAGTGGTATAATGTCATAGTGGTATAGTGATGTCATAGTGATGTGATGTCATAGTGATATAGTGGTGTGATGTCATAGTGGTATAGTGATGACAGTGGTATAGTGATGTCATAGTGGTATAGTGATGTCATAGTGGTATAGTGATGTCATAGTGATGTGATGTCATAGTGATATAGTGTGTGATGTCATAGTGGTATAGTGATGTCATAGTGGTATAGTGATGTCATAGTGATGTCATAGTGGTATAGTGATGTCATAGTTGTATAGTGGTGTGATGTCATAGTGGTATAGTGATGTCATAGTGGTGTGATGTCATAGTGGTATAGTGATGTCATAGTGGGGTCATAGTTGTATAGTGATGTCATAGTGGTGTGATGTCATAGTGGTATAGTGATGTCATAGTGGTATAATGTCATAGTGGTATAGTGATGTCATAGTGATGTGATGTCATAGTGATATAGTGGTGTGATGTCATAGTGGTATAGTGATGTCATAGTGATATAGTGATGTCATAGTGGTGTGATGTCATAGTGGTATAGTGATGTCATAGTGGTATAATGTCATAGTGGTATAGTGATGTCATAGTGATGTGATGTCAGAGTGATATAGTGGTATAATGTCATAGTTGTATAGTGATGACATAGTGGTATAGTGGTGTCATAGTGGTGTGATGTCATAGTGGTGTGATGTCATAGTGATATAGTGGTATAATGTCATAGTGGTATAGTGATGACATAGTGGTATAGTGATGTCATAGTGGTGTGATGTCATAGTGGTATAGTGATGTCATAGTGGTGTCATAGTTGTACAGTGGTGTGATGTCATAGTGGTATAGTGATGTCATAGTGATGTGATGTCATAGTGATATAGTGGTGTGATGTCATAGTGGTATAGTGAGGTCATAGTGATATAGTGGTGTCATAGTGGTATAGTGATGTCATAGTGGTATAATGTCATAGTGGTATAGTGATGTCATAGTAATGTGATGTCATAGTGATATAGTGGTATAATGTCATAGTGGTATAGTGATGACATAGTGGTATAGTGATGTCATAGTGGTGTGATGTCATAGTGGTATAGTGATGTCATAGTGATGTGATGTCATATTGGTATAGTGATGTCATAGTGGTATAATGTCATAGTGGTATAGTGATGTCATAGTGATGTGATGTCATAGTGATATAGTGGTGTGATGTCATAGTGGTATAGTGATGACAGTGGTATAGTGATGTCATAGTGGTATAGTGATGTCATAGTGGTATAGTGATGTCATAGTGATGTGATGTCATAGTGATATAGTGGTGTGATGTCATAGTGGTATAGTGATGTCATAGTGGTATAGTGATGTCATAGTGATGTCATAGTGGTATAGTGATGTCATAGTTGTATAGTGGTGTGATGTCATAGTGGTATAGTGATGTCATAGTGGTGTGATGTCATAGTGGTATAGTGATGTCATAGTGGGGTCATAGTTGTATAGTGATGTCATAGTGGTATAGTGATGACATAGTGGTATAGTGATGTCATAGTGGTGTGATGTCATAGTGATATAGTGGTATAATGTCATAGTGGTATAGTGATGACATAGTATTATAGTGATGTCATAGTGGTGTGATGTCATAGTGGTGTGATGTCATAGTGGTATAGTGATGTCATAGTGGTATAGTGATGTCATAGTGGTATAGTGATGTCATAGTGATGTGATGTCATAGTGATATAGTGGTGTGATGTCATAGTGGTATAGTGATGACATAGTGGTATAGTGATGTCATAGTGGTGTGATGTCATAGTGGTATAGTGATGTCATAGTGGTGTGATGTCATAGTGGTATAGTGATGTCATAGTGATGTGATGTCATAGTGATATAGTGGTGTGATGTCATAGTGGTATAGTGATGTCATAGTGGTATAGTGATGTCATAGTGGTGTCACAGTTGTATAGTGGTGTGATGTCATAGTGGTATAGTGATGTCATAGTGGTGTGATGTCATAGTGGTATAGTGATGTCATAGTGGTGTGATGTCATAGTGGTATAGTGATGTCATAGTGGTGTCATAGTTGTATAGTGGTGTGATGTCATAGTGGTATAGTGATGTCATAGTGATGTGATGTCATAGTGATAGTGGTGTGATGTCATAGTGGTATAGTGATGTCATAGTGATATAGTGATGTCATAGTGGTATAGTGATGTCATAGTGGTGTCATAGTTGTATAGTGGTGTCATAGTGGTATAATGTCATAGTGGTATAGTGATGTCATAGTGATGTGATGTCATAGTGATGTGATGTCATAGTGATATAGTGGTATAATGTCATAGTGGTATAGTGATGACATAGTGGTATAGTGATGTCATAGTGGTGTGATGTCATAGTGGTATAGTGATGTCATAGTGGTGTGATGTCATATTGGTATAGTGATGTCATAGTGATGTGATGTCATAGTGATATAGTGGTGTGATGTCATAGTGGTATAGTGATGTCATAGTGATATAGTGATGTCATAGTGGTGTGATGTCATAGTGGTATAGTGATGTCATAGTGGTATAATGTCATAGTGGTATAGTGATGTCATAGTGATGTGATGTCATAGTGATATAGTGGTATAATGTCATAGTTGTATAGTGATGTCATAGTGGTGTGATGTCATAGTGGTGTGATGTCATAGTGATATAGTTGTATAACCAGTTCCCGACCACCGCATGTACATATACGTCCACAATATGGCACGTACAGGCACATGGGCGTATAGGTACGTCCTCGCCTATTAGCGGGTGGGGGGTCCGATCGGGACCCCCCCCCGCTACATGCGGCGGTCGGGTCCGCTCGGGGAGCGATCCGGGACCACGGCGCGGCTATTTGTTTATAGCCGCTCCGTCGCGATCGCTCCCCGGAGCTGAAGAACGAGGAGAGCCGTGTGTAAACACGGCTTCCCCGTCCTTCACTATGGCGGCGCATCGATCGCGTCATTCCCTTTATAGGGAAGACACGATCGATGACGTCATTCCTACAGCCACACCCCCAAACAGTTGTAAACACATACTAGGTGCACCCTAACTCCTACAGCGCCACCTGTGGTTAACTCCCAAACTGCAACTGTCATTTTCACAATAAAGAATGCAATTTAAATGCATTTTTTGCTGTGAAAATGACAATGGTCCCAAAAATGTGTCAAAATTGTCCGAAGTGTCCGCCATAATGTCGCAGTCACGAAAAAAATTGCTGATCGCCGCCATTAGTAGTAAAAAAAAAATAAAAAATAAAAATGCAATAAAACTATCCCCTATTTTGTAAACACTATAAATTTTGCGCAAACCAATCGATAAACGCTTATTGCGATTTTTTTTACTAAAAATAGGTAGAAGAATACGTATCGGCCTAAACTGAGGAAAAAAAATGTTTTTATATATGTTTTTGGGGGATATTTATTACAGCAAAAAGTAAAAAATATTGCTTTTTTTTCAAAATTGTCGCTCTATTTTTGTTTATAGCGCAAAAACTAAAAACCGCAGATGTGATCAAATACCACCAAAAGAAAGCTCTATTTGTGGGGAAAAAAGGACGCCAATTTTGTTTGGGAGCCACGTCGCACGACCGCGCAATTGTCTGTTAAAGCGACGCAGTCCCGAACTGTAAAAACACCTTGGGTCTTTAGGCTGCATATTGGTCCGGGGCTTAAGTGGTTAATGTCATAGTGGTATAGTGATGACATAGTGGTATAGTGATGTCATAGTGGTGTGATGTCATAGTGATATAGTGGTATAATGTCATAGTGGTATAGTGATGACATAGTGGTATAGTGATGTCATAGTGGTGTGATGTCATAGTGGTGTGATGTCATAGTGGTATAGTGATGTCATAGTGGTGTGATGTCATAGTGGTATAGTGATGTCATAGTGGTATAATGTCATAGTGGTATAGTGATGTCATATTGATGTTATGTCATAGTGATATAGTGGTGTGATGTCATAGTGGTATAGTGATGTCATAGTGATATAGTGATGTCATAGTGGTGTGATGTCATAGTGAGACTCGATCATTTTTGGTGTGTAGGCACATCAGACCATCAGTCAGCTTCATCGGTTAACCGATGAGAACGGTCCGACGGACTTTTCTCGTCGGATGGACTGATCGTGTGTACGCGGCCTAACTGATTTTCTTCTAAGATTGCCCTGTATTTGGCTCCATCCAGCTTCCCATCAACTCTAACCAGCTTCCATGTCCCTGCTGAACATAAGCATTCCCACAACATAATGGTGCGCTCTTTCAGGCCCACAAATGTATTCTAAAACATTGGAAATTCACTAACCCACCCACATTAAAAGTGGTATAGTGATGTCATAGTGGTATAATGTCATAGTGGTATAGTGATGTCATAGTGATGTGATGTCATAGTGATATAGTGGTGTGATGTCATAGTGGTATAGTGATGTCATAGTGATATAGTGATGTCATAGTGGTGTGATGTCATAGTGGTATAGTGATGTCATAGTGGTATAATGTCATAGTGGTATAGTGATGTCATAGTGATGTGATGTCAGAGTGATATAGTGGTATAATGTCATAGTTGTATAGTGATGACATAGTGGTATAGTGGTGTCATAGTGGTGTGATGTCATCGTGGTGTGATGTCATAGTGGTATAGTGATGTCATAGTGGTGTGATGTCATAGTGGTATAGTGATGTCATAGTGGTGTGATGTCATAGTGGTATAGTGATGTCATAGTGATGTGATGTCATAGTGATATAGTGGTGTGATGGTATAGTGATGTCATAGTGGTATAGTGATGTTATAGTGGTATAGTGATGTCATAGTGGTGTCATAGTTGTATAGCGGTGTGATGTCATAGTGGTATAGTGATGTCATAGTGGTGTGATGTCATAGTGGTATAGTGATGTCATAGTGGTATAGTGATGTCATAGTGATATAGTGATGTCATAGTGGTATAGTGATGTCATAGTGGTATAGTTGTATAGTGGTGTGATGTCATAGTGATATAGTGATGTCATAGTGGTGTGATGTCATAGTGGTATAGTGATGTCATAGTGGTGTCATAGTTGTATAGTGGTGTGATATCATAGTGGTATAGTGATGTCATAGTGGTATAGTGAGGTCATAGTGGTATAGTGAGGTCATAGTGGTGTGATGTCATAGTGGTGTGATGTCATAGTGGTATAGTGATATAGTGGTATAATGTCATAGTTGTATAGTGATGACATAGTGGTATAGTGATGTCATAGTGGTGTGATGTCATAGTGGTGTGATGTCATAGTGATATAGTGGTATAATGTCATAGTGGTATAGTGATGACATAGTGGTATAGTGATGTCATAGTGGTGTGATGTCATAGTGATATAGTGGTATAATGTCATAGTGGTATAGTGATGACATAGTGGTATAGTGATGTCATAGTGGTGTGATGTCATAGTGGTATAGTGATGTCATAGTGGTATAGTGATGTCATAGTGGTATAGTGATGTCATAGTGATGTGATGTCATAGTGATATAGTGGTGTGATGTCATAGTGGTATAGTGATGAGATAGTGGTATAGTGATGTCATAGTGATGTCATAGTGGTATAGTGATGTCATAGTGGTGTGATGTCATAGTGGTATAGTGATGTCATAGTGATGTGATGTCATAGTGATATAGTGGTGTGATGTCATAGTGGTATAGTGATGTCATAGTGGTATAGTGATGTCATAGTGGTGTCACAGTTGTATAGTGGTGTGATGTCATAGTGGTATAGTGATGTCATAGTGGTGTGATGTCATAGTGGTATAGTGATGTCATAGTGGTGTCATAGTTGTATAGTTGTGTGATGTCATAGTGGTATAGTGATGTCATAGTGATGTGATGTCATAGTGATAGTGGTGTGATGTCATAGTGGTATAGTGATGTCATAGTGATATACTGATGTCATAGTGGTATAGTGATGTCATAGTGGTGTCATAGTTGTATAGTGGTGTCATAGTGGTATAATGTCATAGTGTTATAGTTATGTCATAGTGATGTGATGTCATAGTGATATAGTGGTATAATGTCATAGTGGTATAGTGATGACATAGTGGTATAGTGATGTCATAGTGGTGTGATGTCATAGTGGTATAGTGATGTCATAGTGGTGTGATGTCATATTGGTATAGTGATGTCATAGTGATGTGATGTCATAGTGATATAGTGGTGTGATGTCATAGTGGTATAGTGATGTCATAGTGATATAGTGATGTCATAGTGGTGTGATGTCATAGTGGTATAGTGATGTCATAGTGGTATAGTGATGTCATAGTGATGTGATGTCATAGTGATATAGTGGTATAATGTCATAGTTGTATAGTGATGACATAGTGATATAGTGATGTCATAGTGGTGTGATGTCATAGTGGTGTGATGTCATAGTGATATAGTTGTATAATGTCATAGTGGTATAGTGATGACATAGTGGTATAGTGATGTCATAGTGGTGTGATGTCATAGTGATATAGTGGTATAATGTCATAGTGGTATAGTGATGACATAGTGTTATAGTGATGTTATAGTGGTGTGATGTCATAGTGGTGTGATGTCATAGTGGTATAGTGATGTCATAGTGGTGTGATGTCATAGTGGTATAGTGATGTCATAGTGGTATAATGTCATAGTGATGTGATGTCATAGTGATATAGTGGTGTGATGTCATAGTGGTATAGTGATGACATAGTGGTATAGTGATGTCATAGTGATGTCATAGTGGTATAGTGATGTCATAGTGGTGTGATGTCATAGTGGTATAGTGATGTCATAGTGATGTAATGTCATAGTGATATAGTGGTGTGATGTCATAGTGGTATAGTGATGTCATAGTGGTATAGTGATGTCATAGTGGTGTCACAGTTGTATAGTGGTGTGATGTCATAGTGGTATAGTGATGTCATAGTGGTGTGATGTCATAGTGGTATAGTGATGTCATAGTGGTGTCATAGTTGTATAGTGGTGTGATGTCATAGTGATGTGATGTCATAGTGATAGTGGTGTGATGTCATAGTGGTATAGTGATGTCATAGTGATATAGTGATGTCATAGTGGTATAGTGATGTCATAGTGGTGTCATAGTTGTATAGTGGTGTCATAGTGGTATAATGTCATAGTGGTATAGTGATGTCATAGTGATGTGATGTCATAGTGATATAGTGGTATAATGTCATAGTGGTATAGTGATGACATAGTGGTATAGTGATGTCATAGTGGTGTGATGTCATAGTGGTATAGTGATGTCATAGTGGTGTGATGTCATATTGGTATAGTGATGTCATAGTGATGTGATGTCATAGTGATATAGTGGTGTGATGTCATAGTGGTATAGTGATGTCATAGTGATATAGTGATGTCATAGTGGTGTGATGTCATAGTGGTATAGTGATGTCATAGTGGTATAGTGATGTCATAGTAATGTGATGTCATAGTGATATAGTGGTATAATGTCATAGTTGTATAGTGATGACATAGTGATATAGTGATGTCATAGTGGTGTGATGTCATAGTGGTGTGATGTCATAGTGATATAGTTGTATAATGTCATAGTGGTATAGTGATGACATAGTGGTATAGTGATGTCATAGTGGTGTGATGTCATAGTGATATAGTGGTATAATGTCATAGTGGTATAGTGATGACATAGTGGTATAGTGATGTCATAGTGGTGTGATGTCATAGTGGTGTGATGTCATAGTGGTATAGTGATGTCATAGTGGTGTGATGTCATAGTGGTATAGTGATGTCATAGTGGTATAATGTCATAGTGGTATAGTGATGTCATAGTGATGTTATGTCATAGTGATATAGTGGTGTGATGTCATAGTGGTATAGTGATGTCATAGTGATATAGTGATGTCATAGTGGTGTGATGTCATAGTGCTATAGTGATGTCATAGTGATGTGATGTCATAGTGATATAGTGGTATAATGTCATAGTGGTATAGTGATGACATAGTGGTATAGTGATGTCATAGTGGTGTGATGTCATAGTGATGTCATAGTGGTATAATGTCATAGTGGTATAGTGATGACATAGTGGTATAGTGATGTCATAGTGGTGTGATGTCATAGTGATATAGTGGTATAATGTCATAGTGGTATAGTGATAACATAGTGGTATAGTGATGTCATAGTGGTGTGATGTCATAGTGGTGTGATGTCATAGTGGTGTGATGTCATAGTGGTATAGTGATGTCATAGTGGTGTGATGTCATAGTGGTATAGTGATGTCATAGTGGGGTCATAGTTGTATAGTGGTGTGATGTCATAGTGGTATAGTGATGTCATAGTGATGTGATGTCATAGTGAGACTCGATCGTTTTTGGTGTGTAGGCACATCAGACCATCAGTCAGCTTCATCGGTTAACCGATGAGAACGGTCCGACGGACTTTTCTCGTCGGATGGACTGATCGTGTGTACGCGGCCTAACTGATTTTCTTCTAAGATTGCCCTGTATTTGGCTCCATCCAGCTTCCCATCAACTCTAACCAGCTTCCATGTCCCTGCTGAACATAAGCATTCCCACAACATAATGGTGCGCTCTTTCAGGCCCACAAATGTATTCTAAAACATTGGAAATTCACTAACCCACCCACATTAAAAGAATAGGTGACCCTAAAGGGTGATACCCTTAGACTTGAGGGTCTCATTTATCAACATTGAGGAAGCAAGTAAGTTTAAAAAATTATGGGTTCCATGGCTTGACACTCCGGGACTGTCTCTGCTGGATTTAATTATGGATAGGTTTCTATAAAAATCACTAATGGTCTGTAGTGGGGATAAAAAGAAAGGGTGCATACACGCCCTGGTCACATGACCAGGGCGTGTATGCACCCTTTCTTTTTATCCCCACTACGGACCAGCAGGTTGGCATTGTGTAATATACATTGGCAGAGCGACATTATTATTTATGTATGTATATTTTCTTGAATGTTTGTAAACTCATATCCTTCTGTATTTCATTATTAGAATCGAAACCCTGATCTCAACCACACCCCCGAAGAAGCCCGACCGGGCGAAATATATAGGGTTTACCAACCTGGTTGTGATCCCTGTTACAGTATCTGCTGTCTGTTACGGGAATTCTTTTAATTGATATTGTATTATCAATCAGGTTATCTATGTGCTTAGTGGGCCCTTGTGGGTCTATAATGTGCTATATAGCTTGATGCTATTTTGTCTTTTTTTAATAAACTATTAAAATTTATACTCTTGTTCTATACCTCTTTATTACTGTGTGCACCGTTACAGTCCCGCCATCGCTCTATTTTTCCATATATAATTTTGGGATGAGGTGCGTTTGCTAATAATAAAAACATTTTTTAGTCTAGACCAGCCGGATCCTATCCTTTCTTCCACCAAAATGGAAATGTCATGCTACGAACCCAACCCCCAACTTGTATCTATCCCTAACATCGTCATCCTAACACTATTTCCGACTAGCCCCCCAAAAGAAACTCAAGATTCACATGACCAAACTAACGACACCTGGAAAAAGGTATGTATATAAAAAAATATATATATATAAATCCAATGTGGGCTTCAAGGGATGCTGGGAAATGTTAGGCTGAAATTAGGCTTTAAATGACAACTGTCATGAGAGAGGTATGGGGGCAGCCCTTTTGAAAATGAACTTGTGAGTCACAGGCATTGCACAATCAAAGTATCAGAATTCCTTTAGCCAGACTCAGAGAGACTTACGACGGCGTATCAGTAGATACTCCGTCGTAAGTCCGAATGTGCGCCGTCGTTTCTTTGCGCGCATTCTTAAACTGAGATACGCCTCACTGTTGCCAAGATACGACCGACGTAAGTCTCCTACGCCGCCGTATCTTAGCTGCATATTTACGCTGGCCGCTAGGGGCGTGTACGTGGATTTACGCGTCGAATATGTAAATGAGCAAGATACGCCGATTCACAAACGTACGTACGCCCGTCGCAGTAAGCTAGGCCGTTTACGTAAGAAAGGTGGTGCAGCCCATGCAAGGTATGGACGACGGAACAGCCGTCGTATTTTACGTTGTTTGCGTAAGCGTACGTGAATGAAAGCATTGAGTATTTGCGATGTGATTCTGAGCATGCGCGCGCATGCGCCGTACCAACGGCCCTTCATTTACATGGGGTCACGGTTACTTTACATGTAGCACGCCCACTACCTGCCTAATTTGAATTAGGCGGGGTTACGTCGGGTTATTTTCGCTGCGCCAACGTAACTTAGGGAGCAAGTGCTTTGTGAATACTGGCCTTGCCTCTCTATTTTACGTCGGCGCAGCGCAAATGAGCTGCGCTACGCCCGCTTAAACATACGCCGATCTACGTGAATCTGGCTACTTATCTCTATATCTTTCCTGGGTCAGTAACTGAATCAAAAGCATCAGAACAACCTAAAAACGAACCTAAAAGCTAACATTATTATGTATTACTTTGCAGAGACCCCTGTGTGTTTACATGCTGAAGTCACGCCAGGACTTCTTTTTTCTATGTTCTTACATGTCTGTGTATGTTATATGTTTTATTTACAATAAAAAGATACAAAAAAAATAGCATTATTAAAATTAGGCTCCATGCACACTGAAGCTGATAAACTGAAGTTTATTGGCGTTTTGGCCATTTTTTTTTAAAGTCCATAAACTGAACTCTATGTTAGCATATGTGTCCATGCACACCTGGGCGTTTTTTAGTGTTAATGAGCTTTGGAGTTTATTGGCTTTTTTCTGAACGCCGGAAATTTGCGTTCAAAGTGCCGTTTTTTGGCGAGAAAAACATTTTAAAACGCAAAACGCTGAAAAAAGCAAAAAAACGCTCAAAAATGCTTAAAAACGCTCAAAAACGCCGGTGCCAGCGTTTTTTTGCGTTTTTTAATCCATTGAAAAAAAAAGCTACACTGAAAAACGCTGATTAAAGCTATTGCAAAAACGCTAAAAACTTTGAAAGGCTCCCTGCAAAGCTACTGGCGTTTTTTTATAGCTTTTATAAGCTTCAGTGTGCTTGGAGCTTAGAGTTCAGCAGTGACTTCCTCTATAATTCCTGATATGTGCCTTCTGTACCATGTACTTGCATGATAAAGTATCCTGTTCTCTTTGTATTCCTTCCTTTGTGTAAAATCCCTGGTGATCCTGCCAGTCCCTCTGCTTTCCTATTAGAAATGGACCTCCATAAGCATGAGAGTACAGCATGTTCAGTCCAATGATCAGACTTTGCTTAACACCCCCCCCCCCCCCCGTAAATCCATTTACTGGGAAGACCAGTGTGCTGCTGTTTCTCCTGCCGCAGCTCTCTAAACTCCTTGTGCAGCTCAGAACGGAGATGTGAAAATAGATACTTATAATGTATTTTATATGTGTACACAAATGTTTTGCCTTCCATTTCTATTTGAAACTGAATAAGTTGTTAGACAAGGTGAGGATTTACATATACAGTGAAACCTCGGATTGCGAGTAACGCAGTTAACGGGCGTTTTGCAATACGAGCACTTTTTTTAAATCCTGACTCGGTTTGCGAGTGTTGTCTCACGAAATTAGCAGGATTCAAGCCACAGCGGTGTGCAGTATCACATTTGGCCTGAGGTGCGGCAGAGGCCAGAGCTGATCGGAGTCGTTTGGAAATACTCAGAAAAACTCGAAAATACTCTCATCGAAAACATCCTATCCTCAGTGCCGGGACAAGATCATCCAGTGCCCAGTGCAAAATTGCACCCCCCCTTCATTATGTGTGAGCCTATGAGGAGGAAGGGAAGAGAGAACACAGCCTACTTCCGGCTCTATCCTCCTCTATCTGCTGCTTCCAGCGCTGGGCTGATAGAAGTAGCGATGCCACTGTCACTACTCCTGTTAGGTTTATGATAGAAGGAACTTGCAGCGCCCCCAACCCTACAATACATGCTGTGCCCAGAGCAGCCACCCTTTTTGCCCACCCCTTGTCCAGGTCCTGCCTATCCTTCTCCCTTTTCCAACACTTAACCTAACCATTGAGCTAAGTCTAGCTGTCATCAGTCTTCTGAGTTGAATGACACTAGACCTACTTTAACCCGGAAGACTAAGAACATCCGGTAAGTGCAGTATGTGGTATAGCTGCCTTCTAATGCTGCGTACACACGGTCGGATTTTCTGATGGGAAAAGTCTGAAGGAATTTTTTTTTCATCGGATATTCTGACCATGTGTATGCCCCATTGGACTTTTTCCGTTGGAAATTCCAACGGACTTAGAAAGAGAACATGTTCTCTTTTTTTTAGACGGAAAAAAATAATATCGGAAATTCCGTTCGTCTGTATGGAATTCCGACGGAGAAAAAAACATGCATGCTAGGAAACAATTTGACCCAAGCTCGAAAGCATTGAACTTAATTTTAGACTCTAGGCTCGTCATAGTGTTGTACGTCACCGTATTTTTGAAGGTCGGAATTTGGTGTGTCCATGTGTATGCAAGACAGCTTGAGCGGAATTCCGTCGGAAAAAACCCATTGGAGTTTATTCCGACTGAAAAAACTGTTGTGTGTACGTGGCATAAGGCATTACCACGCTCCCTGTACTCACATGCAATAATAAAAAAAAAACAGTGCTAAAATCATCATGTTAGAACCACTTTCTGCAACCCAGAATAAAATCCCAGAAACACAGAATTGCGCTTTGCATGTAAAGTGGTTCTAAAGGATAAAAGATAACCTACCTTCGCTGGCGCTCTCTGTTCCTCTTCTCTTTGGATTGTGCCCCCATGTGTTCTATGGGGCAGACGTGCGGGCGCGCTCCCGAGCTGGGCTGTGTGCTTTGTCCCAACTCTCTGCTCACAGGATTTCATTGAGAGCAGCAGGAGCCAATGGCTCGGCGCTCCTGCCTATGTGTCCTGTAAATGTAGGGAGAGAGGAGAGAGCCACTACAGATGGGCACATTACTGAATCCAGTGAGGACTCAGGTAAGTATTTGGAGGGTGAGGGGGTGATACTGCTACTGGGACATTATTTACCCTAATGCAGAGAACATATGAAGATAAAAAAAAATTATGGCCTAGATTCACTTGGGGCGGCATAACGTTGTGCGGGCATAGCGTATCTTATTTACGCTACGCTGCCGCTACTTAGAGAGGCAAGTGCTGTATTCACAAAGCACTTGCGTCCTGCGTCCTAGCGTAAATCGGCCGGCGTAAGCGCACGTAATTCAAAGTAGGCCGGTCGTGGGCGTATTGTATTTAAATTAAGCGTGACCCCATGTAGATGCATGGCCGAACGAACGCACGCGCATGCTTAGTATCACGTCGTATTTACGCCCAAAGATACGCCGGCTCAATGCCTGTGACGTGAACGTATCCTACGCACAGCCCCATTCACGTACGACTTACGTAAACGACATAAAAAGATACGCTTGTTCCGACGTCCATACCTTGCATGGGCTGCGCCACCTAGAGACCAGCTTTATCTTTACGCCGGCGTATGTCTTACGTAAACGGCGTAACTAATTGCGACGGGCGTACATACGTTCGTGAATCGGCGTATCTTGCTCATTTACATATTTGACGCAGAAATCAACGGAAGTGCCACCTAGCGGCCAGTGTAAATATGCACCCCAAGATACGACGGTGTAGGAGACTTACGCCACTCATATCTTGGCCAAATCTATGCGTAACTGATTCTATGCGATACGACGGCGGCCATTCGGACTTACGACGGCGTATCTGGAGATACGCCGTCGTAAGTCTTTGAGAATCTGGGCCTATGACTTTAGAACCACTTTAATCCTCCAATCACGGCTTCAACCCCTTTAACCCTCAAAATGATACAATCTCCTAAACTATTGGATCAACACTTACCAAATTTACCTGAATTGTTATGAGCCAAAATTGGCATGACTACCCAACATCACTAATGATGTAATTGTGCCTACAATCATGCCTCTAAGCTGATGATGTCATGGTACATATGATGACATCATCATTCTCATGAGAGGGTGACATAAAAGTACATTTTAAATATCACTTCTACAAGGCTTTTAAATAAATTTGACTAAGAAAAAAATGTATATTTTCTTACTTCGGTGTAAATTTTCCAGCTATTTGAGAACCACGCTACGCTTGGATAACCCCATTTTTAAGCCCTCTCTGTGTTAAGACCATGGCTCGCCGTTTCGCTGGCATCGCTAACCGAGCCCAGAGGAGATTGAAAAAAATTGTAAAAAAATAACTAACTAAAACTCATTAGCATTCACTGGCAAAAGATTGGCAAAAATCTTCCGCATTGTGTTTGCGCGTTGGCACCGAAATGGTTAGGGATCGAGTCCCACAACATCATGCTTATCTCATTGTGTTAGAGAGCTCTTGAGAGTGTTATTAGCTGGGTGTAAGTCTTGCCGTTTTTCCACAGGAGGCAGATGGGTAATTACAACGCTAATAGTCTGATTGAGAGAAATCAGATGCAGTGCTTTGCCCAATTAGATGATACATTAGCTTCCGTCTTTGTAAGCAGCTAATGTGTGAAGCAAAGTGGTGTTTTTTGAGGGTCAGAATCCTTAAACAAGTGGCGAGTAGCAGATTATTGTGTGTGTGTCTCTCTCTTCTCTCTTTCTCCCTCTCTCCCTCTCTCTCTCTCCCTCTCTCTCTTTTCTAATGGAGGAAAAGTGCTAAGTCTTCATTACTAAAAGCATAGAAAATGCAAATCAGGGTCTGAAACAAAAGGGAGAAGGGACAGGCGAGAATATTTGGTATCCAATGTTTCAACCTACAACATCAATTACATTGAAATGCCGTACATGGGAGGCTAATCAAGAATTGTATAATTGTAATAATTGTGAGCTTTTGTTGGCTGGGCGATGCTGTTGTTATTGTCGACCATTTGTTTCTCACTATTGTTAGGCTAGGAAAGATTTTTTTTTTTAAATGTAAGGGAGGAATTAGGAAGGTAATAGGCAGAGGAAAAGACGACTCGGAGTAGAAAAACCGAGGGAGCGCATCACAATTTCAGCTTTGTTTCAAACACTTACAAAGGGGGGCTCCAATTCAAGTATAATTTACCAGTAAAAAATCTGAATAGTCCGTCTTAAATTACATCTGTGATCAGAGATGTATGGGGCTCCTTTTGCTAACTTCTCCTTCTGGAGAGGCTAGAAGCATGGCCCATCATATTGATGAAGTGGCTTAAGTGCCAAGGCTCTGTCATTGATCCAAAAGTACACTATATTTTCAAAAGTATTGGGACACCTGCCTCTACATCCACATAAACTTTAATGGAATCCCAGTCTTAGTCTGCAGGGTTCAATATTGGTTTGGCCCACTCAGCAATAACAGCTTCAACTCTTCTGGGAAGGCTGTCCACAAGGTTCAGGAGTGTGTCCATAGGAATGTTGCACCTTTCTTCCCGAAGCTCATTTGTGAGATTGGATGAGAAGGCCTGGCTCACAGTCTTCGTTCTAATTCATCCCAAAGATGTTCTATCAGGTTAAGGTCAGGACTCTGTTCAGGGCAGTCAAGTTCCTCCACCCCAAACTCGCTCATCCATTTCTTTATGGACCTTGCTTTGTGCACTGATCCAAATCATTTGGTGAAGGGGGGATTATGGTGTGAGGTTCTTTTTCAGGGTTTGGGATTGGAGCTTTAGTTCCAGTGAAAGGAACTCTTAAGACGTCAAAATACCAAGACATTTTGGACAATTTCATGCTCCCAACTTTGTGGGAACAGTTTGGGAATGGCCCTTTCTTGTTCCAACGTGTCTGCGCACCAGTGCAAAAAGCAAGGTCCATAAAGACATAGATGAGCGAGTTTGGGGTGGAGGAACTTGAGTGGCCTGCATAAAGTTCTGACCTCAACCTGATAGAACACCTTTGGGATTAGAGCGGAGACTGCGAGCCAGGCCTTCTTGTCCAACATCAATGCCTGACCTCACAAATGCGCTTCTGGAAGAATAGTCAAACATTCCCATAGACACACCCCTTAACCTTGTGGACAGTTTTTCCAGAAGAGTTGAAGCTTTTATGGCTGTAAAGAGTGGGCCAACTCAATATTGAACCCTACAGACTAAGGTTGGGATGCCATTAAATTTCATGTGCGTGAAAAGGCAGGTGTCCCAATATGTTTGACAACATACTGTATGTGTAAGCCCTGGTTCTCACTGGTGCGTTTTGACAAGTGATTTGACATATCAAATTGCATGTCAAATCGGTGGCATTTATCGGCAATGACACTGTCCTAATCGGTGCAATGACGCATCTGCGGCGCTGCACCAATTTCAAAAAGTAGTTTCTGTACTACTTTTTGTAATTTTAGCCCGTGATTTACAGAAACTGCGCAGATGTCTCTGTAATCTCGACCGAAATAGGGACTGACATGCGGGAGTGAAATCATGCGAGTTCAGCTGAATTCGCACGGCTTCATTCCCACAGCCCAGTGTGAACCTGGGCTAAACCCAAGAGCAAAAATTAAATATATCACAACTTACCACTTTCTTGTGATGGCTGCATTAATTTTTATTTTTAAGTCCACACAAAAATGGAACCTCCGCTGTCTGGATTCCTCCCCCCCTTTCAGGGGGAAGGGGGAGCAGATACCTGTCTAAGACAGGTATTTACACCCAATTCCGGGCATACAGTAGATCCCTGCATTATCTGCGGGAATCTACGCTACGTCTGGGAACTCCCCCCCGCTGTCTTCTGGGAGACACATGGGTCCCAGAAGACAGAAGGGACCAGTGGCATTGCGCAGCGCGAGTCACGCATGCACAGTAGGGAACCAGGAAGTGAAGCCGCAAGGTGTTTTTTTGCATGCGTTCCTGACAAACACAAATGTGAATGCAGGCTAAATGTCCCAATCACATTAGTGGTCAGTGTAAATCTTCTCATTACATTGGGGCTTGGTGTACAATCTTTTCATTCACACTAGTGGCCAGTGTGAATGCCCCCTTACATTGGTGGTCAGTGTAAATCCCTCCTTACATTGGTGGTTGCTGTGAATGCTCCTATTACATTAGTGGTCAGTGTAAATCCCCATTACATTAGTGGTCAGTGTAAATCCCCATTACCTCAGTGGTCAGTGTAGAAACTCCTCCTTCTATCGGTAATTACTCAGTAAAAAAATCCAAAACTTGCATTTGTGGTCAGTTACGATTCCTACCTTACATTGGTGGTCCATATAGAAGCCCCCTTTAGATTGGTGGTGAGTGTAAATCTCCTCTTACATTGGTGGCCAGTGTAGAAACCCCCTTTATTGATTGTCACTGTATGACTCAGAGCATTTGGAGAGCAAAATTGCATGGAGGGGGGGGGGGCCAAAAAAAATGTTTGCCCAGGTTACAGTCCACATTAAAGACAGCCTTGGTCTAGGGGGTGTCTTTTATGTTTTTTTCTATTGCAAATTAAACTTGGATGGGGTGGGTGGAATATGGGATACCCCAAGAACACTGTATAATCTGAGGATGCCTCTCCTACTTCTTAACAGTCTTTATGCCTCAGGACAGTAAAAAATAGCTACAGGTAAGCTAAGCTCTCCTAAGGGCCACCACTGAACAGTTACAAGACCCTTTTGAAGAAAAGAGAACTAGCACACAATACCACCCTCCTCCAACTTCCACTAGGCACTCACCAGCAAGCTCAGCAGACCAGAATTTCAGACTAGAGCCGTTGAAGTAGGCGGCTCAGCTTTATTATAGCTGGGACCACGATGAACATCCAGCAGCATTTCAGCAAACTATAGGGGCACATAAGGTAGGGAACTCCTCCTGCAGAACTGGACCCAGGACCAACTCAACTCTGCTCCAGCCCTCAGACTAGTTTTGTGCTTTACAGCCACCTACCAGGCATGCCTCCACAGGGATTGCCTGGGTTCCCATAAATATCCAGACTGCCCTTCTGCCTTTCCTCCCACTGTGATATCATATCCCTCTAGAATGCAGGGGAAAATAATCAGACCAACAGCCTGTGAAACACTGAGCAGGATAAAGCAATCAAAAACTTCTGCACTGGCTATAGAGGAGCCAAACTGACTTCACTTAAAGCGGGCGTTCACCCTAAAAAAAAAAAAAAATATTTATCTACCATACACACGAGCATACTAGCGTCAGCTACAGTATGCCTTTTTTTTTTTTTTTGCGGTGTACTTATGGTTTAATCCGTAACTTTCGTTTCAGACTCCGGCCGGGAAATGGGCGTTCGTATGAAGAGGGGTACATGATTGACGTCCAGCTATGGCGCGTCATACCTTCCGAAAAAAGCCGAAATAGGACGCAGACATATACGGCGCCTGCGCAGTCAGCTCCTAGTCTGTGCGCAGGCGCCGTATAGCGCCGTGAAGAGCCGAGTCCTACTCCGGCTATTTTCGGAACGTGTGACGCGCCATAGCCGGCCGTCAATCATGTTCCACTCTTCATAGGAACGCCCTTTCCCCGCGGGTGTCTGAAACGAAACTTACGGATTAAACCGTAAGTACAGCTAGCACAAAAAAAAAAAAGGCATACTGTAGCTGATGCTAGTATGCTAGTTTGGATGGTACAAAGTTGTGTTTTTGGGTGAACCTCCGCTTTAACCCCTTGGCGCTGGATGCACGCAAATATGCAACCTCTTGGCGCCTGGTCCTTGGCTGTCAATACAGCAGTATCGAGAGTGCGTGCTCAGTCGGTGACATCACAAGGGGGCGGTGCGACCAGGTGATGTCACCAGGTGGTCCCTTACCTGTTTAAAAACTGTGAAATGGCGGAGCAGGTGTTCAGCAATTAGCCTTCGTCGCGGGCATAGCATTTTTTATTTTATTTTGGCCGGTATTGTATTGCCGGCAATTTAAATGTTATTTTTTTTTCTTTATACAGTAAATGTCTGTTTTGTTGCAGCAAGTTCTATACATAGCACAGATCCACCACTTTACACGCAGACTAAGGGGACCTCCCAGGCACTATATTTATAGAAATTTTAAATTTTTATTGTTTCACTTTAAGCATCATTAAAATCACTGCTCCTGTAAAAACAATCTTTTAAAAAAAAATAATAATAATTGCATTGAAACATATCCCCAGGACAGTACCCAGGCCCCCATACCTCTTTTATGGCCAATAACTTGCATATAGGCTTTCAATATGAGAACTATTGATTTTTCCGTTTCGGGTCCCATAGATTTCAATTGGGTTCGGGTCCAAACTTTTTTCCCATGTTTGAGAGTTCTGGAACCGAACTGGTGTCCTCTGAAGGGGGATTATATGAGAAATAAAACTAGTTGTAGTACAGGTAACTGAGTTGGACCAGTTACAGCAAGGGCAGAACACAATGGTGTCCAAAGTGTTGAACGGGGAAAACTTTGATGAAAGGACAAGCACACGCAAAAGTGATCATTTTGTTTTAAATGAAACCTGAGGGCCAGTTCACACGGGAACATGCAACAACATGAATTTCAATGGCCTGCCAAATGCACCAGAATACACAAAAGGGAAAGCAGGCAGAACTTTTATCATTTGCACAGCACCAAAATGCATAGTACTGTGGTACAATGTAGTCTGGTGGCCATAAACGAACTGCATTTGCTAGATGGGCTTTGGGTGCCATTAACAATTAGCAGCCCTCTTACTAAGGCCCCTTTCAGACTGGGGTGGGAGCTGCGGTGGCGGTATAACGCCGCTAAAAATAGCGGCGCTATACCGCCGGAATTGCCGCGGGTATCAGCCGCTAGCGGTGCGGTATTAACCCCCGCTAGCGGCCGATAAAGAGTTAATACCGCACGCAATGCGCCTCTATAGAGGCGCATTGCGGGCGGTATTGCCGCGGTTCCCATTGTTTTCAATGGGAAGGAGCGGTGAAGGAGCGGTATACATGCCGCTCCTCTCACCGCTCCAAAGATGCTGCTGACAGGAGATTTTTTTGTCTCCCGCCAGCGCATTGCCTCAGTGTGAAAGCCCTCGGGCTTTCACATTGAGTCTGCAGTGCAGGAGTTTTTCAGGCGGGATAGCAGCGCTATTTTTAGCGCTTTACCACCTGAAAAACTCCTCAATGTGAAAGGGGCCTAAGGTAGAATGCTGGTGTGTTATCAGCAACCCTCTTACTAAGGTAGAACTGTGTTAAGGCATGTGCATATAAAATAATAGCACCCGTTCACAGCGTACTCTCAGCACAGAACCCTTGGCTGTCAATGGATGCATATATACAGTATGTGGTGCTAAAGCCCAACCTGATAATTAGTCAGATTTAGGTATTTACAGTGTTTACAAAAACACATTAATTAATGTATTAATGAACTTCCAGAGGATCACTAAAAGTATTTTTTTTGAGCAGCAGAGAATAGGCCTGGAGGGTCATCTGGCTGCCTACACATTGATGGGGCCGCCAGCTAAAGAGGACCAAGATGGCAAAACTGGTATATGTCACCCGAATAGTGGATCGAAGAGGGACAATGCTGGATTCACTGATTAAGTGAGTATGGGCCAGATTCAGAAAGAACTTACGACGGCGCAGCGCCATGTACGCTGTCGTAAGTCCTAATCTGGCCCGTCGTATCTATGCGACTGATTCTTAGAATCAGTTACGCATAGATATCCTTTAGATCCGACAGGTGTAAGTCTCTTACCTGTCGCTGGACTGATTGGGTTCAGATAAGTAAAAGGGGGGCTCTGGGGGGCTCCTGCATTACAGAAGGAAATGCATAGAATGCAATAAGGTGAAAAACCTTGAGGGTTTACAACCCCTTTACCTTGTGTATTTTATATCCTGGAGTTTAGCTATAAGCAGGGCAGGACTTAGGGTGGTGGGGGCCCCTGGGCTTGAGTGTTGAAGGGGCCCCCTGGAGCCGAGAATTGGGGGGGGATTGAAGTTATTGAGCGGGGGGGAGCGCATTAAAGTTGTAGAGCGGGGGGGGGGTGCCTCTCACCTGTGCCAACAGCCGGGGCCACAGACTGTCATTAGCCCGGCTGTCGGCTTTCTTCTCTTCAGCAGCCACAGTCCTCCACACACCACTCCGGTTCCTCCTGCTTCCGTGCTGCCTCCTCTTGCAGTGCGGGAAAATTAACCCTTTTGCGGGACTGCGGGAAGAAGCTGTCTGTGCGGGAAAGTCCCACAGAATCCGTGCGTGTTGGGAGGTATGCGCAGGGCCGCCACCAGGAATTTTGGGGCCCCTTGCACAGCTTAAGGCATGGGCCCCCTGAAGCAGAGAACCTAGGGGGGGGGGGGTGCTGCCGCCTGAAATTGAGAAGCGGGGGGGCTGCCGCAAATTGAGAAGCGGGGGGGCCTTTACAAAAAAAAGAAGAAATAAAGAAGAAAACAAATATATATGTATATGTATATGTATATATATATAAAGGGGGGTAGCCATTCGGGGCCCTGGGGACCTCTGGGCCTTTTAATAAAAAGAAAAAAGAAACCTCTGGGCCCTTTAATAAAAAAAAATAAAAAAAAAACATTTATAAAAAATACATAAAAAAGGGAGGTTGCCATCCGGGGCCCTGGGGACCTCTGGCCCCTGGAAACCTCTGGGCCTTTTAAAAAAAAAAAAAATAAATAAACATTTATAAAAAAAATTTAAAAAGGGGGGGTTGCCACATGAGGCCCTGGGGACCTCTGAGCCCTTTAATAAAAAAATATATATATATATATATATATATATATATATATATATATATATATATATATATATATATATATAAAAAATGTAATTTTTTTTATAAAAAAATAAAAAAGGTGGGTTGCCATATAAATATATAAATAACAAATATATAAAAAAACATTTTTTTTTTTTTAAAGGGGGCCCCCTATTGGGCGGGGCCCCTGGGCTTGAGCCCAGTCAAGCCCAATGGTAAGTCCGGCCCTGGCTATAAGGTGCCCATAGACATTAGATAAGTCACCCAATCCAGCTGGTTTCAGCCAAATCAGTTGACCTTCTAATCCACACGAGAGCGCTATAGATTCTGTGTAATATAGCTCCTCAAGAACAGAGTAGGGGGAAATAATAATGGTACAGGTAAAACACTGACCGTCCACTAATATTTTTCCATTGATAAGCTGGCCTTGGAAGATTCAGCCTGTGTATATCTAACTTTGTAACTTACCATACAACATGCCCATTGTTGCTCAATTCATTTACAATTTTAAACAGACCAAGGACTTACGAGTTGATATGCTTAGTGTGAAATGAAAAATTGAAGCTTATTGTATTGACCAATACACCATGAACGAATGTGCATTGTGCCTCTTTGCACTTGTGATGTTTTTATTGTTCAGAATTGACTCATTTGTTTTTTGCAATCTGGGGACAATGGGAATCCCGTTTCTAGATGTCCTTTTTTAACCATGATGAAGAGTAGCTTTTATTACCAAGGTGATAATAAATTTGCTTATTTTATAGCTACAAATATGGATATGTGATTCGGGAACCAGCAATTTATAATGTAATGTGTGATAATGCTGCAACCTAGTAAACACGGCTTCAGGCAGTTGAAATACAACTGGGAAAGTATGTTTGGCTAAGAAAGGGTGTTTTGTGAGAAAATTGTATAATTAAGAGAAATTAGGCCATTGTTGTGCCTATCCTTTATCGAGGTGGGAGCTTCCTTTAGGCTGGGTTCACAAATGCTCTGGCCGCGGTTCGCAGCGGTTCACAGCATGGAATCCGGTGCTTCCCGGTTCAGTGATTCAGGTATGAATCAGGTCCGCACCAGAATCGGAACCAAAGACGCACATGTATGAACTGGCTTCATTGAAAGCCGGCCACACTCTCCTGTCATGCGAATAAGAGGTGGGGAAACCCACATCCCATTCACATATATGTGAACCCAGACTTACACAATCTCTCAAACTCCCGAACACTTAGGGAAACCAGCGCATGTTGACACTGTGTAACTTTTGATTTTGGAAAAATTTGGGTGGAGGAGGGGCAATTGGGCTCAAGACCAATCCCCTGCTATAAAGAACTTTTGAAATAGGATATATTTGTATGGTTTATATGCTGTGTCGCTGTAGACAAGTTGCCTGAATTGGTGGAAATGTTGATAATGCTTTTCTAAATATTTAAGCACAATAAAGTAAAATAAAATTTGAAACCTACCTATTGTGAACTTATGCTGCCTGTACAAAAAGTCTTACTTTATATTGTGTACAGCAAGAGATGGTGAAAAGTAATGTTGCTGGCCATTTCCATCAGCTTGTTCAACGACCACAAGACAGCCAAGAAGAAGGGACTAGGTCAAATCCCAGAAATACATTACATTTGTAGGTCTTTGTAACTAAAAAATAATGAATTCTCCAAACTTTAATGACTCTATTTTCTAATGTTCCTCCACTTCCACATACCCCACCTATATCAGTCCTTCTACAAGTCAAGCAACTGCTGGGAAATATACTAATTAATTAAAGCGGCACGATTCTGAAAAAAATGAGAATCTCAATTTTTTTGCATAGAATAAAAACCACAATTTTCTCACGATTCTCACGGCATAACATTATCTTTCAGATGTAAGGGGTTAGCTCGGTAGCGGGGGTGTGTGACCTCCTGAGTGGGTTCACTACACACTGAATTATACAGAGAGGCAGCCGTGGGTGGTTGAAAAAACAAGGATTATTGTTTATTCTTCCATATTGCCGGAAACAAGTGCAAGCATCCAAACAGCATAAACAAAACAAAACATAAAATAAACCCTGGCCACTTGGGCCGTCTACTTTCACAACACAGGAACCTACCTATGGAGTCTGGCACAGCCTAGTGCTGGGCAGACACTGCTGGTCTTCCATCAGAAAACAATAGTCTTTTTGATTTTCTTATCACACAGCAAAAATATCAACAACCACTTCACCTTCGGAAGTCTTCCTCAGCTCACTGCTCTCCTTAACTCAACAAGCCTCAGGATGCAGCATTCTGTAGTAATCCTCTGGACAACTTATAGAGGCCTTAATTTTCTCATTCTGAACAGCTGAAGCTATCCAACGTCCTTAAACCTTTCTGGCTACCTCTGCAGCCAACACCTGATAGTAATTGGTGAATTTTCTAAACAAGGCAGAAATGTATCTCCCGTCTGTGACAACACCCCCAGATTTACCTGACTTCCTGTCACACAGATTATACAAAAACATTGGGATAACTTTACTGTTTATTTTTGGGTTAATTCTTTTTTTACCCAAAAATTGCGTTTGAAAGACCGCTGTGCAAATACTGTGTGACATAAATGATTGCAACAACCACCATTTTATTCTCTAGGGTCTCTGCTAAAAACATATATATATTGCTTGGGGGTTCTAAGTAAATTTTAACTTGAAACCAACAAGTGTCAGAAAAAGGTTTAGGGCCAGATTCTCAGTGGAGATACGACGGCGTATCTCCAGATACGCCGTTGTATCTATGAGCCTGATTCATAGAATCAGTTACGCATAGATTTCCATTAGATCCGACAGGCGTAAGTCTCTACGCCGCCGCAACTTACGGAGCAAGTGCTTTGAGAATACAGCACTTGCCCGTCTAAGTTGAGGAGACGTAACGTAAATCGGATACGTTACGCCGCCGCAAAGATACGTCGCTGGACGAGAATCTGGCCCTTAGTCTTTAAATAGTTAAAGGAGTTGTAAATAAAAAAAAAATCTATGCTGAAATGACTGTTTACAGGGTATAGAGACATAATAGTTAACTGATTCCTTTTAAAAACGATTAAAAATAGATACAAATCAATCATATAATGTACCTGTAGTTTCTAGTTTCATTTTTGCATGGTGTTTCCTGCCATTGTGCTATACAGAGCCACAGAGCCAATACAGGGCAGTGATGGTTTGGAAAACAAAACTGATTGGTGCTGAGGGGTTTTAGACACACAAGGCCATATTCTGAGTATAGTTACGATGGAGTATCTCAGGATACTCCATCGTATCTCTCTTTTTTGGCCAGTGTATCTATGCGAGTGATTCTTAGAATCATTTTCGCATAGATACGCTTAAGATCCGACATGTGTAAGTCACTTACACTGTCGGATCTTAAATGTAATTACTCCGCCGGCCGCTAGGTGGCGTTTACGTTCAGGTCTCATTTGTTTATGCAAATGAGCCTGATACGCCGATTCCCGAACGAACTCGTGTCGCGTAACCGTCGCTAACGTCGTTTGCGTAGGCGTAAGGTTACCCCTGCTATATGAGGGGTAACCTTACGCCAGTCCCACGTAGGCCATGTTAAGTATGGCGTCGGGTCCGCGTCGTGTTTTCCCGTCGGGTACGTTGTTTTACTAAGTCGTCCGCGAATACGACTTTACGTCAATGAGGCACACGTCGGCGTCATTGACGTTTTACACCGAGAACTGGAGCATGCGCACTGGGCTATTTTAAGCCCGGCGCATGCGCAGTTCGTCAGAATCGGGGGCGCGCTTAATTTAAATAGAAGCCGCCCCCTTGGATTTACTCGGGGATACGCCGGGCCAAATACACTACGCCGCCCCAAACTACGGAGCAAGTGTTTGGGGAATACATCACTTGCTCCTGTAGGTTGGGGCGGCGTAGTGTAAATGGCTTACGCGCCGCCCGCCTACAATCTACGGGAATATGGCCCACAGTAATCACACCTCCTTGAAGTTAGTGACCACAGAGAGAAAGCTTCCTGGACTGTGGTTATCAGGATACAGACAACCAGGAAGTGTGGAGATCAGAGAAGAATTACAGCAACTTGAGAGCAAAAACGAACAATGAGGACATGAAAACAGCACTGCATTAAGGTAAAAGGAGCTATTAAGATAAAAAAAAAATCCTTTACAAACCCTTTAAACTTCCCTCATTTACAGACCAAGTTCATTCCTTTTGATTCTAAAGAACAAAACGTAACAATATTTATAGTTAGCTCAGCGACTGAGGAATGTTGTCAGACTTGGCAGACTGCCTGTTTTTTTTTTTATGTTTTGTTTTTACAGCTGTCGGCTTGAGCAGAGAACTCTGCATAGAATCTGTAAAATGCATTGCTAAGATCACAAGGGGGAAAGAATCGCAATCTTGATTCTTAATGATTAATCGCGCAGCTCTACAATTAGACCGCTTTCACACTGAGGCACTTTACAGGCATTTTTGTGCTAAAAAATAGCGCCTGAAAAGCACTTGTGCCTCTTCTGCAGCCCCAGTGTGAAATAGAACAAACATAGAAAGTGTAGCGCATATAGAAATGAAAATCATCCTGTTGAATAAATGAATAAATAAAATTGCATCAATGAAAATGGTCAAAATAAGTGACAATAAAGTTCAATCACAAAAAATAAGAACACTGTGTAGTGTATATAAAGTCCTTGGTGGAAATAATATTATTCCAAAAAGTTCAAGTGGAAAAAATATGTATAATAGTGATGTTAATCCCAGTGCTCCAAATTAAAGTGCAATAGAAGAATCCACCACCGATCATTGAAGAAGAAGCTTTCCAGAAACACTGTACCCTAAGGCCGTGTACACACGGGCAAACATGTACGATGAAACCGGTCTGCCGGACCGTTTTCACCGTACATGTCTGCCCGGGGATTTCTGTACGATGGCTGTACTAACCATCGTACAGAAATCCGCGCGTAAACAATACGCGGGGCGTGTCCGCGGTGTCGCCGCGACGATGACGCGGCGACGTGGGCAGGCCTGCCAGTTAAATGCTTCCACGCATGCGTCGAAGTCATTCGACGCATGCGAGGGATGGCGGGCGCTCGGACATGTACGGTAGGTCTGTACAGACGACCGAACATGTCCGAGCGGGCAGGATTCCAGCGGACTGTTTTAAAACAAGTCCAGGAATATTTGTCCGCTGGAAAAAGGCCCGGCGGGCAAATGTTTGCTGGAATTCTGTCCGCTCGTTCCTACACACGACCGAACATGTCTGCTGAAACTGGCCCGTGGACCAGTTTCAGCAGACATGTTTGGTCGTGTGTACGGGGCCTAATGGACATACGGCCAGAGGGTCAGTAAGGCAGAAATGTAAACCACTGGCGGGCCTGGATCGTCAGCTGCAATCTCCACTGAGATGACTCGTATGTCAATCCAAAGGGAAACCAGAAGAGCGATTCAGAAAATTGGGTGCTTATGTTTATGGGGGCTGTAAATACTTTATTTTACACTCCCCAGATGTTCCTGTGATATGTCTTTTTCCTACCGCCACACTTCGTCAGCGATGCTGCCTTAGAAGGACCAGGATTTTCTTAGGAAACATGTTTTTGGTTTCCATTTCAGCCCCAGTGTGAAAGCCTGAGTGCTTTCACACTGGGGCGGTGCACTTGCAGGACAGGAAAAAAAGTCCTGCAAGCAGCCTCCACCGCCCCTCCCCACTAAAATGAATATGAATAGACACCAGTTTCAAAGCGCCTTAAATGCGATTTGAATGAAGCATCAAGCTGGCATTTTTAACCCCTTTAACCACTTCAATACTGGGCATTTCCCCCCCTTCCTTCCCAGGCCAATTTTGAGCTTTGCGCGGTCATGCTACACTGTACCCAAATTACATTTTTATAATTTTGTGTGCACAAATAGAGCTTTCTTTTGGTGTTATTTATTCACGACTCCATTTTTTATTATTTGCGATATAAGTGAAAAAAGAGTGGACATTTGAAAAAATATTATTTTTTTCACCATTCTATTTTAAAAGAAATCCAATAAAATCAAATTTTGTCATAAATTTAAGCCAAAATGTATTCTGCTACGTGTCTTTTATTAAATATCCTGTTAAGTGTATAATAATTGGTTTGTGTGATCACGGACATATGTACGCAGATGATCATGTACAGATGTGCGCAGGTGATCACGGACATATGTGCAGATGATCATTGGGACATATGATTTTACTGTTACATATGTGGGGGACAGGTGTTTATACTATGTGGGGTCATGTGTGTGGGGGACATGTGTTTTGGGGACATTGTGTGGGGACATGTGTGTTTTACATTGTGTACATGTTTTACATGTGTGTTTTACACTGGTGATCAGTGTGTAAAAAGCTGGAAAAAACTGTTCATACACACTGATCACCAGCCGGCTGCAGCAATCCACTCTAATCTCCTCACTGACAACTTCTGTGTGAGGAGAGCCAATCGCCTAGCAACTGGCTCTCTATTTACATCCCATGACGGCTGTGATTGGACACAGCTGTCATGTGATCAGGAAGGCCAATCACAGAGCCCTCCTGCCGATCGGAGATGCACCATGTCCGGGTGACATGAGCGTATCGGGATTGTGCCACTGTGCGGGCACGCGGGCGATCCCCCTCCTTCTAAAGGGACATTCCTGAACGTCCACTCAGAAGGAGAGAGTGACTGCCCGGCCGTATAATGAGAGAGTTTTGAGTTTAATTATATCAAGTGAATAAATAAAAGGGACCGCATCCACTACACTGTAAGTATCTGGTTGTATTTTCCAAGACCGTTTCCATTGGCCTGCCCAAAAAACACAAGATACTCTAGTACTGCAGAATTGGGTGCCTCAAACCTCTGAAATACTTTGTTTTTGTTTTTTTTGCCATTAAATAAGAAATTCATGTATAAACAGTTAATGATTCTTCTTTTTGGTCCACCTCAGCCACTTCTACTTACAATATGATGTTAAAGAACCCCACCTAAAATATTTCCTCCATGAGTTGTGTAGCCACCAGGAAACATCCTGACTAGTCTTTCACACATTCCACACTTAAGCTGGCCATATTACTGTATATGGTTTCGGTAAATCTAAAGGAACGTTGTACAAGAAAATTGTATCATCCAAGGCTAGCCTTAGGAAGAACACCATAAAGTCGTCCTACCTCACAGCCAGTGCCACCTCACACACTAACAATTACGAGCCCAGAACTGGAAAAGCCAAATGAAAGAAAATTAAATTCTCGCTGTGGTATATTAAACATTTAAAGCGGAGGTTCACCCTCCAAATCAACTTTCCAGCATCCTTAACCTCCATCCAATGTAAGCATCATAGCGTTGTCAAAAGATTTTTTCAATGGTCCCTTACCTGAACTTTTAAGTGCTTCCGGGTTTCCATCCCATCGGGGAGTGGGCGTTTCTCTACTATCCCCGACGGCGCTGTGCATTGTGGGCGCTGTTTGCTTGGTTCTGTTGCAGTGACGTGTGGGCCAATCATAGCACATCAACTGATCTCTCTGCGCGTGTAGTCTCGCGCTAGGTGTGCTGTCACGTGACGCGGGAAGCGGGTCACATGACCCGCAAAGCGCTTCATGTGATGAGGGCTGATACTGTGCTGGTAAAGGAGGACTAGTGTTACATCACAGCGGGGCGTGTCCTTTTCAGGACGCCGCCGGCCGTTGTGATGGCAACTGTGCAGTGTTGACGGCGCGACTCGCCGTCAACACTGCGCATGCGCGGGGTTACGCGGTGAATGCTGGGAGATCAGCATTCACCGCATCCCGGAAAAGAAATACAGGAGGGCTTCAAGGTGCCCTCAATGAAGATGGCAATGTCCATTACAAGTTTTTATAAAATATCCTTTACTGCCAATGCGCGATCGTGGCGGCTGCAAGATCGGCAATAGTAAGTAAAGAACTGTGTATTTGAACAGCAGCAGAGTAGTCTTAAAAAAAAAAACGTTTCCCAGCAGAACCTCCGCTTTAAGGTCAACAAGAAATAGACTTGGTGGGGTGTAATGTGGTGCGGCAGCAAAATCACATAATGAAATAACTTGTATTGAAATAATGCAAAGACAGCTCACAAACACTCGGTGGGAAGGCAGCCCACTCACAGTTTCCACAGCGTGTAAAAGCAGGTTTCAGCCAAACTGACAGCATCTGTATAGAGGGGCAGAATGCAGCCTGGCTGTTTTGACCACAAGCAGGCAGATGTCCACAGAGGTTGCAAACCCTATGCTTTCCCTCCTTGTCTTGAACCTTTCTCTGCTGTTAGTTATGTTCCTACCAGATGGGGTACCTGTACCTACTCCCAGGGCTGTTTGAAGGAATTTGGGGGCCATAAGCAAAATGGACATGGAGGCCCTTTATTGGCGGTTTGCAGGCACTATTTTTGACGCTATAACGCCTGCAATACGCTCCAGTGTGAAAAGGGTCTTATTGCTTCTTTTTTTAATCAGGCAATATTTATTAAAGGTTTTTGAAAAAATTTACAAAGCAGAGAAACGACTCTACAGTAGAGTCTACTGTAGAGTCTTTTCTCTGCTTTGTAAATTTTTGCAAAAAGCTTTAATAAATATTAACTGATTCAAAAAAGAAGCAATAAGATGGAAATGGGATGGTAAAGAAAGAAAATGGAAAGAAAGCTATGGTAATAAATTGTTTTGTTTATGATGTAACATAATATCCAGGTAGGGTTATTATGGGCAGCTACCATATTTTTACTACTAAATGGGTCTTGATGACTGCCCCCCTCCCTACCGTGTACCGCGCGGCAGCCAGCAGGAGATTCAGTTTGTTGTTCCTGGTCGGCCGGACTGAAAGGAAGTGGGCACAGAGCACTCAGTGTGTGCACTTCCTGTCAGTCCGGCCAGGAACGACAAACTGAATCTCCTGTTAGACCGGAAGTGACATGGGGACTCGCGCCAGCCAATCCTATTGGCTGGCCGAGTCCCCACGTCACTTCTGGTCTAACGACGGTACGTTGCGCTCCACGCTGGAACGCACGCCGCTCTGAAGCAGCGTTCACGGTTCCTGGTTCTCCTGCGGTTCCCTAAGGCTCCCAAGACTTTGGATTTTGATCTCCTCTGGTTCCGTGGTCCTGAGAAACGCCAGCTTGAACCCCTGGAGCTGCTGATGACACACTGTGACACCGGACCAGCTTTTTGCCCTATCTTGCCTGTGTTATGACTCTGTTTGTGAGTAACCAATTTATTGTTTATGACATAATTTTTAATTAAATCCTTACATACTGCACTTAGTCTGGCACATTTCCTTCTTGTCTGTATATTTTCCAGAGCTCGCTTCTGCTTCAGGATTGCTGCCGCTAGTGTTTTTTTGACTATTATTGGACTATTATTGGACATTCATTCATTTAATTTTCTTTTTCCTTTCGTTTTTCCCTTGTTACTGACATGGACCTTATGATATGCTTATTTTACCGATTGTTGATTATGCTCTTTTAGTCATGCGCCATCCACCAATTTTTTTACACTTACCGTGAACAAACCATTCCGTATTTGGAGGGGAAATCTCTTTTCCTCCAGACGTAAAGAGTGCCCCCTTGTCCTCTGTGTTGACCGTAAAGTGAATAACTCAACACCAAGTTCACTATATAGAACCCTTATATATTTGTACATGTGGATCATATCTCCCCTAAATTCTCCTCTTCTCAAGAGTGAATAAATTCAGTTCCTCTAATCTTTCCTCATAGATGAGTTCCTCCATGCCTCTTATCAGTTTGGTTGCCCTTCTCTGCACTTTCTCCAGTTCCCCGATATCCTTTTTGAGAACTGGTGCCCAAAACTGAACTGCATATTCCACATGTGGTCTTACTAATGATTTGTACAGGGGCAAAATTAAATCTCTCTCTCTGGAGTCCATACCTCTCTCTATAAAATAGTGCCACCTGAAAAGCAAAAAGTCCAGAGTAACAGTCTTAAGGCCTGTACACACGATCTGACTTTTTGACAACAAACCTCAGACAGACCTGTTTATGCAGACAATCCGGCCATGTGTATGCTCGATCTGACAAACTTTTTCGCTATTTTGTCAGACAAATGTTTGCTGTGAGAAAAGACAAACTTTCCGGCAACAAATGTCCTACGTTGGCTAATCCGATCGTGTGTACAGAGGCAGCTCTCTAATTAGGCAAATAAGGCGATCGCCTAAGGCCTTGCACTCACAGGGGTTTCGCGACCACCTAATTAAAGAGCCACCTCTACTGACAAGAAAGCCGCTGCAGCTTTAAGCTCCAGCCAACAGGGGTTTAACATTCATTGCCTGTGTGCTCCATGGCCAGGTAGTGGAGAGAGAGGACGGAGCGAGGCAGTCGAGAGAGAGGATGGAGCAAGGCAGTGGAGAGAGAGGATGGAGTGTGGCTGTGTCTTGGGGAGGAGGCGGGGCCAGTGCTGTGTTGTCCAGGGTAGGAGAGAGAGAGAATTAGGAGAAGGGGAGGAGATGGCAGCAGCCGGAGCACAATTCCCGTTGCTCCGGAGACAGAGATGGGAGATCGTCCCCCACCACTGGAGTGCTCAGTGGAGCGGTCCCGGAAAACACCCGGAGGGTGGAGGAGGCATCTGGTATGCAGTGGCAAGGACGGAAAGAGGAAGGTCCCGCGGAGGAGGCCCCATGAGCGCTGTATGGAGCCGATGGAAGGGAAGGTAGGAGAAAAGAGGTGTCTGTACTGGCCCGCCCCACTCTGGTGTTGTCAATCATTGCAGGGTGGGAGGGGGGACCAGGGCTCCAGCTGCAGGGAGAGGCACAGCTACCACCAATATGAGAGAGAGAGCCAGCACCCACACCAGCATCACTCAGCCACAGACTGGCTTTATATCCACCCCCTGTCCCGTCCCATCCACTCCACTCCCTTCCTCCTGATTACCAGTGTCAAACAGTAAGGACAGCTCAGTCCCAGTGTGCCCACCTGTGATTGGCAGCCCCTGACCCCTCCCTCTGCCCTGCCCTTACCCCACCTATGCAGCACTCCACTGTGGGTGGGGTTGGGAGGTCCCAGTCCAGTGCTGATCCTCAGCCATGGTGGGTCAGGCACTCTGCATCCTGCGCTGGCACTGCCTGCTGATTGGCTTACGCTGCTACCTCCTTTACTGACACCAGCAACGAGATAGAGAGCACTGACACCAGCACCGAGATAGAGAACACTGACCCCATCACTGAGCTAGAGAGCACTGACACCAGCACTTTAAAGCTCTTAATATATGTCATTTATACAGTTAATGTTGCTTAAATTATTTTTCCCATTATGGGCATGAATGGAGCCTCATGTCTAGGTTTTGCCTAAGGCCTCACAAAGCCTAGAGCCACCTTGCCATGTGTACACAAGTCCTTTGGACTAGATTCCAAAGTACAGACACGCATGCTCAGAACCAATGCTAAAGATCAGACAACAATAGCAGAAGAAGTGGCGGTAAATAGCAGAAAAAACATGTAGTACATCTATTACATCACTACGTTTGTGTTTGTTGGCTGAAAAAGCTTATGTATGCATACCAAGTTCACGGACAATGCCCTTCGGAGGAAAATCCACGGAAAAGTTAGTTGGAAGTCCGATCGTGTGTATGAGGCTTTAAACTCATCGCAGCATTCATGACTGAAAAAGCCACATTAGGACTTTGCCCAACATGTTTTATTTACCAGACCTTTGCTTGGTTCAGACTTTTGTCTTGTTGAGGGTCCAACAGTCAATTTATAATCAATAGGCCGCCCAAAACTTTTTTGCCTTGGAAGTATGGCAAGTTCTAGTTATGTTGCTCCTGCAGACAAAAGTTAATTTGCATACATACCAGGTAGTATACAGCTTACAACTTAGGCCTCGTACACACGACCGAACATGTTTGCTGAAACTGGTCCGCGGACCAGTTACCGCGGACATGTTCGGTCGTCTGTACGGCCGACCGGACCGGATTCCCGGCCGAGCGGACAGGTTTCCAGCGGACAAATGTTTCTTAGCATGCTAAGAAATATGCCTGCTGGAAGCCTGTCCGTCGGACATGTTCGGTCGTCTGTATGACTCACCGGACATGTCCGCTCGGCCGAAAGCCCTCGCATGCGTCAAAATGATTTGACGCGTGCGTGGAAGCATTGACCTTCCAGGGTCGCGCACGTCGCCGCGTCATCGTTGTGGCCACTGCGCGGCCACATCACCGCGTATCCTTACCGCTGGGAATTTGGTCTGATGGTGTGTACAGCCATCAGACCAAATGATCCGCGGACCGTTTTCATCGGACAGGTCCCGTCGTGTGTACGAGGCCTCAAATACCTTGTATAACCCCCTCTACTTCACAGTTTTGGAGGGGCGTCTTTTTTCTCAACTTCAATACTAAGAATTGTTTCTCTTTTAATGTTCTGCAAAGTGTGTATATACAAATTGAGCCGAATGATCATCCGCAGATGTGTTGATGGAAAATATTACATTGAAAGGAGCAGATTGCAGGCTCTGAAATGAATGATTTTGCAGTCAAGGCCAGGTTTTTTATTCACTTTTTTACTGTGTGTTCGGTACAGCGATTAGGATCTTTTTTAACCTAAACATAAGAGCTAACATTTGGAATATTTTCATTGCCCACATAAAAAATATATCTATATATATATATATAGATATATAGATATATAACAACAAATAAAAGGATATATAATAAAAGACAAAGCAAAGTTTGGCGGTGCAACGAAATTCCTTTCAATTTTTTTTCTTTGTTTTCACTAAAGGGAGTAATGTGGCTATAAGGCTTCATTGAGCTTAATATTTGTGGCACAACTGCGGCTTTCCAATAAATGAAACCATCTCTGTTTGCAATAAGTTCCCAGCAGTCCTGCTTTGTTGTACAAAAAGAAGAAAATGGATCTGAAAAGGCGTTGGGCGGCTGCCATTGACATGAATGGGAAAACCTGGTGGGGTTCTCGACAAAAAGCCGGTGGAGCCACGTTCCACCTTTCCTCAGGCGTCGTTTTTGCTAGGAACAATTATCATCTCGGGAGAAAAGTGTACAGCAAATTGTAAAAGAGGTAAGAAAAATGAAATCTCTTAAATGCCGAAGCTTGTGTTTGTCGTATCACTTATTTAAAGCTGCTTGGCTGTTCAACACACAGAGACTGTCCTTTAATTGTAAAATGTGATTTACAGAGAGCTGAGGCAGAGAAGTAACAATACATTGTTGTATTATTCAAGTATCTCTGCAATGCTAGAAATTCACATGTAACAGTACTCACAAATCCCTGAGATCTTTCCATAAACAGTTGCAATCTTATCTGCCGAAAGGTTTGTTCATTTACAAAATGTTTATTGCATATGCGGCAGCACTGGATAACATCAAATTAATGCTTTCAGGTACAGGAAATGCAAGTGCATATTGCACCGGTCCTTTCTATCATCCCAAAATAGAACTGTACCTAAGCTATGGACATTCAAATACAGTGCCTAGAAAAAGTATTCATACCCCTTGATATTTTACACATTTTGTCATGTTACAACCAAAACTGTTAATGTATTTTATGCAGATTTTATGTGATAGACCAACAGAAAGTGGCACATAATTGTGAAGTTAAAGGAAAATGATAAATGGTTTTCAATTTTTTTTAAAACTAACTAACTAAAATCTAGTGGAACCAATTGCCTTCAGAAGTCACCTAATTAGTAGATAGAGTCAATCTGTGTGTAATTTAATCTCAGTATAAATACAGATGTTCTGTGAAGCCCTTAAAGGTTTGTTAGAGAACCTTAATGAACAAAAAGCATAATGAAGACCAATGAACACACCAGACAGGTCAGGGATAAAGTTGCGAAGAAGTTTAAAGCAGGGTTAGGTTATAAAATAAATATCCCAAGCCTTGAACATCTCACGGAGCTCTGTTCAATCCATCACCTGAAAAAGGAAAGAGTATGGCACAACTGCAAACCTACCGAGACATGACCATCCACCTAAACTGACAGACCGGGCAAGGAGAGCATTAATCAGAGAAGCAGACAAGAGGTCCATGGTAACTTTGGAGGAGCTGCAGAGATCCATAGCTCAGGTGGGAGAATCTGTCCACAGGACAACTATTAGTTGTGCATTCCACAGATCTGGCCTTTATGGAAGAGTGGCAAGAAGAAAGCCATTGTTGAATGGCGAGTAGGTCAGTGGAAAATTTGAGGGCTGCTCTAGACCAAAATTGAACTTTTTGGCCTAAATGTGTGGCGGAAAACTAACACTACATATCACTCTGAACACACCATACCTACCATAAAACATGGTAGGAGCTAAATAGAGGGCAATCTTAGAAGAAAAAACGAAAAAAGACTTTAGACAAGGGTGGAGGTTCACCTTCCAGCAGAACAATGACCCTAAACATACAACCAGAGCTACAATGGCATGGGTTAGATCAAAGCATATTAATTTGTTAGAATGGCCCAGAAAAAAGTCCAGATTTAAATCCAATTGAGAATTTGTGGCAAGACTTGAAAATTGCTGTTCACAGACGCTCTCCATCCAATCTGACAGAGCTTGAGATATTTTGCAAAGAAGAATGGACAAAAATGTCACTCTAGATGTGCAAAGCTGGTAGAGACATCCCCAAAAAGACTTGCAGCTGTAATTGCAGTGAAAAGTGGTTCTACAAAGTATTGATTCAGGGGAGGCTGAATACAAATGCTTGCCACACTTTTCACATATTTATTTGGCACATAATTTTATCACATGTAGCGGGGTCATCCTGTCAGAGTCTGATGACAGGCCTGAATCCCGCTGGAACTTTGCTCACGCTTGTAAATATGTAAGATACCTTTAAGAAGTTATGCATTGTGGGACTGCAAGTAGCGGGAGATATGGACTCCATTGACTCTTAGGAGAAACAGACTACACATCCCACAATGCCCTGCATTATCTGAACATGTGACACCTCCGCACAGACTTATGGGGGAGGTTACTTAAGGAAAGGGAGGGGCTGATCTTGCTCTCTCGGGACCTGCATCTTCTCCTCTGTGGAGCTGCAGAGGATAATATAATCATACTGCTAGGCCTGAAGCTGGGCCTAAATCCCCCGAGAGACCAGCCATCCAGAAGGAAGCAAGACCACTATACCCAGCTTGTGTTCCAGGAGATCGGAGAGGAAGCCCAGCTGACAACTGAAACAGTGGAGAGCCTGATGCCGTGATCCTTGTGCTGTGGAGCAGTGATCTACCAACGCGCCTTTTGAGAAGAACTCAGGCGGTTCGGGCCTGTCGGGTGAGAGAGCACATGCTCAACTTCAACCTCTCCCTTTAGACAGACACTCTAACACCACCCTACATAACGGAGACACGTGTTGGGCCTCTAGCTGAAACTTAGAGGCCCCTCTATAAATTGATAGTGTTATACAGAAGTGGCTGACGCTGACGAGCGATTAGTACAACAACGTTGCTGTTCAGGATACTTTGTTCAATTAACTTTCACTTATCGTTTACCACTTGCGGATTATAAATCTAACGTGCACCAACCGGCCCACAATGTGGACTTTAGTCTCGAGACGTTTCTTTAGCTGTTCTGCAGAACTGCCACTAGGGGGAGCTCGCTAGCATAGACTGCCTACTTTAGTTTACTTGAATGGTACCATTCTTTAGTTAAATCTTTCCTTAATATTATTTGCTGATTCCCGCAAGGGCCCTTGCAGAATCATATTGTGTCACTGTAAACAGTTATCTACTTGTGATTTGAACCCATGTTTGCTTTCTCTGATTTACACAAAGTAAACTCATTCTCTTGGTTCAAGTATTCTATATGTGTGGAGTGAATTTTTCTCGTCTGGAGGAACTATTCATCAGAGCAGGTAATACTGTTGTTATATTGTCATTGCATGCCATTTGCCTGCTATTGTGACCCCAGCCAAGCAGAGGTCATAATACACTCACTGAACTTCTGATGTGTCAAGGGAGGGTTCGAGCCAGTTAAATAGGGGAAGGTCAAAAGAGAGTAGATCCCAAAACAATCAGCGGCTCCTGAGGGGGTAGCGCTACACACATAAAATCCGAATAAAATACATTTATGTTTTTGGTTGTAACATGAAAAAATGTTGAAAATTTCAAGGGGTATGAATACTTTTTCAAGGCCCTGTATTTATATATTCTTAACAAGCAGTAAATGAGATGCTGTCCTTTGTAATTAAAGCCACCATGGAGCAATTCATCCTCAAAATTCACAAAAGAAACAGTGAAGGCCTTCAAGTTGGGTCTCGGCACTCTACCTTCTCCCCTTGTCCTCCTTTTCCTGAGCAACAAAAAACAAGAGTGAATGGTACTGAAAAAGGTCCAAAACACATCAGGAATGCAATCAGCAGTATAAAAACAGTCCTTGCAGCATCATTATTAGAGAGTTTATATAGTCCATGGGTTTGTTAAAACAACACTTAGGGCAGCTCCCTTTAGAGTGAAGCAGTATCTCTGAAAAAAAAATGGGAGAGCAGAAAGGTGCACCAATCTAAGCGTAGTAGTAAACCATAGAGGGTTATAACAGCCAAATGGCTACTCACATGACAATAAAGATAAACAGGCATGGGTATCAAGATTCAGAGTCACTTTTGGGGTCCCACGCTGTGCTGCAGTGGGTTCGCCGTTCTAGCCAGATGGATGACAGCCAGAACGTCCGGACTAGTTTTGACAGTAGTGTAACCAGCTTGATGAAAGGCACTCGTGCCCTGGACCGGACGCGATGTCAGGACATGTCATGTCCGATCCGGGGTTCCAAGTGGGTTCGAAGCTGGTTACACTACTGTTGGGCCAAGTCCCACCCCTATGGCTGTCATCCATCTGGCTATGAGAACCATGACCCTTCTGCGGCAGTGTGGGACCTAAAAGTGACTCGGGATCTTGATACCCATGCCTGTTTATCTTTAATGTCATGTCAGTAGCCATTTGGCTGTTTTAATAAAGCCCTGTATGGTTTACTACTACACTTAGATTGGCGCACCATTCTGCTCTCTCCTTTTCCTGAGCACCTTCTCTATATTTTCTTTAGCGATCTGAAGGCTGTTAGGAGGCTGCCAATGCACTGCTAGCATGGGGATCTTATAGTGAAAGTAAAACTGAGAAGCCTCCACTGCAATCTTTAAGGATGATTTACTGTACAGTGGCTGCAGCTAGAATTGTCAGTGCTGACTTGTTTTTTAAAGTTTATTTATTGGTTGTCAGCCTCTGAAAGCTGCTGCACCCCATTATCCCTGCTAGAACTCATATGCTTGCTCCATTGCGCATGCTCTGGATATGTCATACTGAGCTTCAGCACCACTCAGTCTAGAGGGACATGTTTTTGTCATGATGTCTGTATTTTTGAAAGTCTCCACCTGCTGGATGAGGATCCAGACTGAATGTTAGCAAGAAAAAGGCAATTACATGTTCATTTATTAAACATAAACATCATAGTGTCATTAAGCAAATCTATAAGTATAATTTGGAAGTTGGACATTTCATTTGATTTAGCCCTGGTTTACATTGATGTGAATGTGATACATTTTTTATGCGATTCAGAAGATACAGATTTGCATGTCAATTGATTTAACATTTTCTAGAGGAGTTAGGGTTAGGTTTAGGGATTAGGGTTAGTTAGGAGTTAGAGGGGTTAGGATTTGACTTAGGGATTAGTTGTCTACAGTTAGAGTTAGGTTAAGGTTTAGCATTGTGATTATAGTTAGGGTTAGGATTAGGATAGAAAAAAAGTAAAAAGTCAATGCCAAATCTACCGACTCCATTACAACCGACTCCTCTGAAAACTCCGGTCTTAACATAATTAATTTGACCTCATTAGTATTAACTGATGATCAATTTTCATTATTACAATTAGGCTTAGGCTTTTGCCCTCTTGATTCCCTTAAGATCACTCATACTATTAAGGATCTCTATTTATTCGCCCGCAACATAACATATAAGTTCATCTTTGACAGAGATCGCGGTCTAATTAATTTGGAGCGCGAGTTAGCGGAGAGAACTAAACAGTTCACCGTGGACGAATTTCGAGCTCTCCGAGACCTAATGCTCCTATATGATGAGAGCAACCCAGAGGATACAGATCCAGCACATACTGTTACTGATGATCCAACTGTGCCCATTCCAACCATTAGACCTCCACGTAAACCCTTCCGTCTCCCCTCCCGGAGATTCCTAGACCTAATGACCTGCCCAGCCATCTGGGCCTTTGTACAAGCCACAATCAGAGACCTTAAAAAACAGGAATGGCATGCTATATCTCCTAATTTAACAATTAGACAGACAACAGCCCTCAAATCCCTGCAAAAATGTACCGATATTGTCATCAAGCAGTCGGACAAGGGCGGAAATATTGTACTTATGACACATGAGATGTACCAAAACATGTGCTATTCAATATTAAATAATACCGACTGGTACAGTCGGATTTCTTCCACCTTTATATCAAGTTTTATTTTAGAACTTAAGTCCCTTTGCACAGATGCTTACTTCCTAGGACTTATTGACAAAGATACTTTAGAATACCTGATTCCTAAATTCCCCCGGTTACCAACCTTCTATTCATTGCCCAAAACGCATAAAAATGTAAAAAACCCTCCCGGTCGACCTATTGTGTCTGGCATGGGATCCCTCACAGACAATGCGAGTAAATTCGTAGATGCTTTCCTTATGCCTCATGTTACGAGCCTTCCATCTTATATCCGAGACACCTCTGATCTCTTGAAACACATCGAGGGGACCCAAGTCCCTCCTGACGCCCTGCTCGTAGCCTTGGATGTAGAGGCCTTATATTCTAGCATCCCGCACGAGCAGGGTGTCAGAACGGCTGGGTCCTTCCTTTATGAACAGGAAAACACTTCCTGGTCACTGGTTAATTTTATTTTACAGTTACTATCATTTATTCTTAGTAAAAATTATTTTACGTTCAATGATGAATTATTTTTGCAAAACCAGGGCGTAGCGATGGGCACATCCTGCGCCCCAGCCTATGCCAATTTATATCTTGGCGGCTGGGAACGTTCATTACATGCTAATGACATCTTTCGTAGATTTTTGGATCAGGTTTTACTTTGGTATAGATTTATAGATGATTTGTTTATTATTTGGACCGGTACCTCTGAGTCCTTGTTGGAATTTGTACGTTTGCTCAATATAAATGAATTTAACCTTAAATTTACCGTCCAATTTCATGACACCCAGGTCCCCTTCCTGGACCTGACTGTCATCAAACAAAGCGACGGTACTCTACATACGGACCTTTACCGTAAACCTACGGCTGGAAACACTTTACTATTTGCTACCAGTGCCCATCCCAAACCCCTAATTAGAAGTATTCCTTTTGCCCAATATTTAAGGTTACGCAGGAATTGCACACTATCCAGCGATTTCCAAAAACAGGCAGATGCTTTAAGGTTACGATTACTTGATCGTGGCTATGCCAGAACAAACCTAAAAAAAGCTTATAACAGGGCTTGCCTACGTTCTAGGAATTCCCTGTTATATGACACACCCAAACAGAAGAATACAACCACCTCAACCAACAATCCTGTACGTTTTATTACTACCTATTCCGCTCATCACAATGTCCTACGCGACATTCTCAATAGACACTGGCATATTCTTACTGATGACAGCACTCTGTCTAAACATGTGAAAGTACATCCCGAAATGGTCTACCGCCGTGCATCTTCACTGCGAGACCGACTCACTCAGAGTCACTACACACAAGAACGTCCACCCCCCCCAGTGCTTAGGGGAACTTACCGGTGTGGCAATTGCCCACGTTGCCCATGGGTACTGGAGGGCAAACGGTTTATCTTACCAAATAGTGAAGTTTTCCTCCCTTCTTTTCATGCTGATTGCGGTACTAAGGGTGTGGTCTATTTAATGGTATGTAATTGTAATGCCTTCTATGTTGGAAAAACAATTAGAGAATTTCGCCAACGCATTGGCGATCACCTGTATGACACTGGTGCGGGAAAATTGACTACTATTGGACGTCATATAGGACTTTACCACAGGTATGATTTGACAGTGGTACGATTCCTTATATTGGAGGTCATCCCACCACATCCCCGTGGTGGTGATTGGGATAAATCCATTCTCCAAAAGGAATGTTTATGGATAGAACATTTGAATGCTATGACGTATCCAGGTTTGAATGAAGTCAATTCATATAGGTCCTTCATTTAGTTGGGTTGTCGGTGGATTGACTAGTCATTCAACTATAATTGTTGTAGTTCTGATAGGAATTGAGATATAATATCCCTTATATATACAGGGAGTGCAGAATTATTAGGCAAGTTGTATTTTTGAGGATTAATTTTATTATTGAACAACAACCATGTTCTCAATGAACCCAAAAAACTCATTAATATCAAAGCTGAATATTTTTGGAAGTAGTTTTTAGTTTGTTTTTAGTTTTAGCTATTTTAGGGGGTTATCTGTGTGTGCAGGTGACTATTACTGTGCATAATTATTAGGCAACTTAACAAAAAAATAAATATATACCCATTTCAATGATTTATTTTTACCAGTGAAACCAATATAACATCTCAACATTCACAAATATACATTTCTGACATTCAAAAACAAAACAAAAACAAATCAGTGACCAATATAGCCACCTTTCTTTGCAAGGACACTCAAAAGCCTGCCATCCATGGATTCTGTCAGTGTTTTGATCTGTTCACCATCAACATTGTGTGCAGCAGCAACCACAGCCTCCCAGACACTGTTCATAGAGGTGTACTGTTTTCCCTCCTTGTAAATCCCACATTTGATGATGGACCACAGGTTCTCAATGGGGTTCAGATCAGGTGAACAAGGAGGCCATGTCATTAGTTTTTCTTCTTTTATACCCTTTCTTGCCAGCCACGCTGTGGAGTACTTGGACGCGTGTGATGGAGCATTGTCCTGCATGAAAATCATGTTTTTCTTGAAGGATGGTGACTTCTTCCTGTACCACTGCTTGAAGAAGGTGTCTTCCAGAAACTGGCAGTAGGACTGGGAGTTGAGCTTGACTCCATCCTCAACCCGAAAACACCCCACAAGCTCATCTTTGATGATACCAGCCCAAACCAGTACTCCACCTCCACCTTGCTGGCGTCTGAGTCGGACTGGAGCTCTCTGCCCTTTGCCAATCCAGCCACAGGCCCATCCATCTGGCCCATCAAGACTCACTCTCATTTCATCAGTCCATAAAACCTTAGAAAAATCAGTCTTGAGATATTTCTTGGCCCAGTCTTGACGTTTCAGCTTGTGTGTCTTGTTCAGTGGTGGTCGTCTTTCAGCCTTTCTTACCTTGGCCATGTCTCTGAGTATTGCACACCTTGTGCTTTTGGGCACTCCAGTGATGTTGCAGCTCTCAAATATGGCCAAACTGGTGGCAAGTGGCATCTTGGCAGCTGCACGCTTGACTTTTCTCAGTTCATGGGCAGTTATTTTGCGCCTTGGTTTTTCCACACGCTTCTTGCGACCCTGTTGACTATTTTGAATGAAACGCTTGATTGTTCGATGATCACGCTTCAGAAGCTTTGCAATTTTAAGAGTGCTGCATCCCTCTGCAAGATATCTCACTATTTTTGACTTTTCTGAGCCTGTCAAGTCCTTCTTTTGACCCATTTTGCCAAAGGAAAGGAAGTTGACTAATAATTATGCACACCAGATATAGGGTGTTGATGTCATTAGAGCACACACCTTCTCATTACAGAGATGCACATCACCTAATATGCTTAATTGGTAGTAGGCTTTCGAGCCTATACAGCTTGGAGTAAGACAACATGCATAAAGAGGATGATGTGGTCAAAATACTCATTTGCCTAATAATTCTGCACTCCCTGTATATATTGTTTATTCTATTCTTATAACCAGAACACACCAAATAAAACCCCTCCTGCTTTTCTTCCATGCATCTCTATCCATCAACATCACCACTGTCAAATGACTACTTGAAAGTCCCGGTATTGTATCTTTTAAATGTTACAAATACATGTCATAGATGTTGCCATATTTCCTTTAAAATTATCTTGCTCTGATTGTCGTTTTCCTGAGTCTTGAATTATTCCTGCTTAAATGACTCCACAATGTAATGTATTTCAGGCATATCCCCCTGTTTACATTTTAATTAAAATGTTTGTAATATCCTTATACCTGTGATTATATTTGCAATCCCCTCGTTTTATATACGTCTCTATATTGTGCCTTGTTAGCCTAGGACCTTGGTCATGTGATCGGGCCCGCTCTGGCACCTCCCCCCTCTTCATTGATTGGCGCACGTTGGACCTTTCAGACCACGGGCTCCAATCGGAGCCCGTTGTTTGCAGCCCTGAACCCGGCCCATGGTCATTGGGTCCCAGGACTGCAAGGCCGCGCATCGACGAATGCGCGGCCGTCTGATTGGTGAGTCACGTCTACGTCGCGTCCACGTGACCTATGACGTGACTTGGGATATCCCATTTAAGCTGCTCTATGAGCTAGCTGAATGAGATGCACGGAGCTCTCCCTGGGGACGCGCTGACACCTCAGAGAACCCTGTAAGTATACACTGTTCATGCTGAATCTGCACCGTATACTCCTATGCCTCTCTATTATCAGTGACATTTAATCCCAACTACATGCTTGGTATCATGTCTTTCTTCAGATTGGCTTTTGCCTGTGTTCAACCACACTGGCTCTCCTGTCAGCTTGCTTATAACCTTGTGTCACCTGCCCCAGTATCATTCATATTGATTGTTTTATCCTGGACGGTAAGCTAGTCTAATATTAACCCATCCTACTCCAGCACTAATTGTCACTCCCCGGTGTCCCATTCACTCACTCAGCAGCACCACTGGTTGTCCTAACCAATTTCCGTTCGGCTACTTTGGAACTTTCATCAACCACTCTTCCCTTCCCTATCCCATCACCCTTCCTATTTTTTCACTTATTTCTATTCCCCATTTTCTATCACCCTTAAACCCCCCCCCCCTCCCTTCTTTATGTCAGATATTCTTTTCTCTCTCCTCTTATTTTCACCCCTTTCTCTTCTTCTCCTTCCCCTTTCATACTTTCTCTTCTCCCTTTTTTACTCTTTTTCTTTTTTTTCTTTCTCTTCCTTGTTCTTTTCCTTTCTTCTACTCTCACCTTTCTTCAAATATTCTTGTCAATCCCTGTTTCTTCTTTCATCTTGTTTAGTTCTACCTCCGTTTTTTCTTTCTTTTTCTTTCCCTTTCTCCTTTTGCTCCCCCTTTCTGCTTTAATTAACCTTTTCTTCTCTTTCCCTTCTCTCCCTTTGTCTTTCTTCACCTTCCCCCACAATAAACCCTCTTTTCTCCCCCTCCCCCTCCTTTTTTTTTTTTTTTTTTCCCCCCCTCCCCCCTCCCCCCATTTCCCAACTCTCCCTTCCCTTCACGTTTTTTTCACTTTATCCCGGCTTATCCTTGCACAACCGTCCTTAAACATATTAACCATCAGGATTAATCTATTAACCTCTTCCACCAGAGCCCGTCCTTATTATCCCCCACGTGCGCCCTAGGGGGTTTTCTTGCCCGAGCGTTTTCATGATCACTCTGGCAAACCAAGGTGAGTAGTCCTGTGACTCTCCTACAAAGCACAATATTGACCCTATGTATTTTTCTTTCTTATCAAATTATTGTACATAATTGCTTGTTGCTTTATTATATTTTATTTGTATACCTGTAGACATTCTCCTGAAGAAGCAGTTGTATACTGCGAAACCGGTCGAGACCACGACTCCACCGATTAGACCAACGGTCTTGTGATCGATCTGATTAGTGGGGTTTGTCCCAAATGTCTTGTATTTTTTGTATCATTATAATTTGTTAAATAAACATTCATACTACTTTTTATATTGTTGCATATCAGTGCCTCGAAAATCCCAAACAAACTCCCCCTCCCCCTTTGATCTACAGTCAATCAACTAGGCCGCAAGCAGCCCTTGTTTGAGTCATTGATTAGGTCATACCAATTGCTTTTACAGGAGCAATAGCATTGTCCATGCTCAGACTAATAGGGGTGTGCAACAAATGCCACTTGTTTGCAAGTATCCCGAATGCGCACAATGTGTGAGACGGTAATTAAATACACTCTTTTTCATAGTAAGTGAGCGATTGGCATAAGGTCTTAGATGGTGTTCAGAGATAGAGGAGGCCTAGTCACAAATGAAGACTTACAGTAGGGATAGCAGACTTGATCCTGGAAGTGGAAAGTCATTTGGAGGGTCTAGTGTTGTTACAAAGCACTTTGTCAAGCATTAAATGTGTAAAAATACTTTACTAGTATTTCATAATGCTGTATGAACCAATGTCAATATATCTAAAATAATAAATAGAATACATTGCATCAGCCACTACCAGCAGGACAAACGATAAAAAATGTAGTCGAAGTATTTGGTGTCACTAGCAACTGGCTTCACTATACGAATGTGTTTGCCATCTACTGCATCCACACAATTCAGAAAGTTGCAGCACTCCCAAGAAACTTATGTTGGACAATTTTTCTTTAGTTGTTGTTTTTTTTCTTTTTTTATCAACAAATATTTCAAGACATCCCAGATGGATCTGCATGTTTGATAATTGAGCTCACAGTGGATTTCCCCCAGCTTGAATTCATAGCGCAGGCTTGCAAAAGAATTACCCGTAGCTAGGTACCTGAAAGAAAAGATAGAATAATTATTTCAGTTTTTTATGTTTATTATTTAAAGGCATATGTACAAGGTGATATAGTCTGAAGGATACATACAGGAAGTATCTGAGAAAAGAACATAAGATAAGTAGTGGAGCAATGACAATTCAAAAACTTCCCTATGTCTTTGCAAGATACCTTGAATTTCCTAAGCTAATCCTGAAATTCAGGAGGTAAGCTTAGCATCTATCAGACATATGTATTTGAATCTTAAAGCGGGAGTTCACCCGAAAAACAATTTTTAACATTAGATTGAGGCTCATTTTGTCAAGGGGAATCGGGTGTTTTTTTTTAAAATTGAAGCAGTACTTACCGTTTTAGAGATAGATCTTCTCCGCCGCTTCCGGGTATGGTCTTCGGGACTGGGCGTTCCTATTTGATTGACAGGCTTCCGACAGGCTTCCGACGGTTGCATACATCGCGTCACGAGTAGCCGAAAGAAGCCGAACGTCGGTGCGGCTCTATACGGCGCCTGCGCACCGATGTTTGGCTACTTTCGAAAAATCGTGACACAATATATGCGACCATCGGAAGCCTGTCAATCAAATAGGAATGCCCAGTCCCGCAGGACATACCCGGAAGTGGCGGAGAAGATCTCTCTCTAAAACGGTAAGTACTGCTTCGATTTAAAAAAAAACACCTGATTCCCCTTGACAAAATGAGCGTTTTTGGGTGAACCTCCACTTTATTATCCCACTGAGTGAAATGAAAATAATTAATCGTTTAGATACGTCATTCATTATTTGGGATAATTCATAACTTCGGATACATTTTTTTTTTTTCGTTCACTAACAGCCACATTTAAAAGGAAATTACAATACCTATAATTTAATAGTTTGTTTTTATTTCAGATTTTCAAATTTTCGAGTTTTCTGATTTTTGAATTTATGAATATTCGGAAAAGTTTGTCAAATGGGTTTTCGTTAATTCGGATGTTTCCGAATAAAATAATTTGTCAAAATGCGTTAAAAAACAAATTCGGAACTAAACGAATTGCACATGTCTAATCAGTATATCTAACAGTACATCTAATGAACGGCTATCAGCTAAAGGTAACCTAATGAAACAGTGACCTAATTAACAGTAAGCTGATAAATGGCTAAGCATCAACACAACCTTGATAAGTCAGGGAGTGCCCACCCCTCACAGTCAAGCAACAGATCTCATTAACCAGCTTTCCATCCACGTCCATCTTCTCACTGAGTTTCAGTTTGGCAGAGACTATCATGGCTTCCTTGACTGTTAAATATGGCAATAACATGTCATCTTGCATTATATACAGTAATTGGACATCTCCCTGAATGTTTATAGCTCCCTCAAATGCCAGGGACCATAGTCAGTAGGCAAACCAAGCAGTCCCCTCCAAAAGCCACAGCCACAGTTGTTACCATGACAATGCTCTTGCCAATCCCTAGGAGGAGGCATCCAGAAGGAGACTGAGTAGGTGATAAATGTCTGGGAGGCTTTTTCAGAGTGTTCTTTCTCTGCTAGGAGGGTTCCAGTTTTCCTAGGGCTTCCTGAAAAGCAGTTATAGACTGATTTGAGAATTGCAGTCTGCACCTCAGCAGGTATAAACTCAGGGCCCTTTAGGAGATTACTAATGGGTTTTTGTTTTGTTCCATCACTAAGGAACTACCTGTGGAACCTGGGTGGCAGGCAGCTCCTGTGACATTGTGTGTTTGCATTTATAGGATTTGCACTAGAAACTGTGTTTCTATTGATTGTTTTGGAGTATCCTGAACCCACTGAACCCCCTCCTGTTTCAAGTTACTTAGCAATTAATTCTAAAAATACACCCCCTAGTGAGCCTGTATTGTCAGTGAGCATGGTTCTGTGATGGTGGATTGCAGCCTCTGTACTATCGTGGGAGAACCTGCGTCATTCTCAGTGGCCACTTGGGGGTGAGTGCCACACAGGAAGTACCGTATTTATTGGCGTATAACGTGCGCCGGCGTATAACGCGCACCCCAATTTTAAGAGGGAATTTTCTGGAAAAAAACTAATTTTTTAAATAAACAACTTTGAAGAAGCAATCTAAGGGTCAGTGCCCATGAAAGGGTGTGTGATGATCATCATGAGTGGCTCAGTGTATGACCAAAATAAATAAATAAGAAGTTACCAGTGTAATCTATTGATAATGTAGCGCTTACCCCCAAATGAGCCCCTTGATGCGTTGGGTGTCCTTTTCTCTGCCCAGGGCTCTGCAAAAAGAACCATACACACTTACACACCTGGCTAAGCAGGGAATGTTGACTGCAGATATCTGTATGTACACCCTAATGACTTAAGGTGCATAGACACCTGGAATGACAGAGCAAATTGTTAAGTAATAGAAAGAAGTAAAACACATACCTCAGAGGGGAAGGAGGGGGACGAGCGCCCTCCGGAAAAATCACAGAGCCGTCTCAGCTGTCACGCCTCCGCCATCGGCATTGGACCATCTCCTGTGACAGACAGAACACTGGTCCAATGCTGGTGGCGGAGGCGGGACTGTGCGTTTGTGACATGACACCCGAGTAAGAGCCGAGAGGAGATGACGGCTCGATGATTTCCGGCAGGCGCTTGTCCCCCTCCTTCCCCTCCAAGGTATGCTATCGGCATATATCGCGCACCCACGATTTCCCCCCCGATTTTATGTTGAAAAAAGTGCGCGGTATACGCCGATAAATACGGTAATAAAAGTTATTTCTGACTCCAAGAACAAGTGCTTGAGTATCATCTAGAGGGGGAGAGGGTGGTTTACGGGGCAGTTTGGGTGAAGCTTGGACATTGGTGCAAAAAAAAAGAATTCTGGGATAAATTTTAGAACTACGCTTCAAGAAAGCTATATGCTCAAATGTCACGCTTGGCAGAAGCGCCCCTTTAAATTTGGAGAAATTCTAGGAGTTTTACAATTTTTTATATCCACTGCGAGGAAAAAAAGGCAACGTTGATCACATTACCATGGAGACATAGATAACATCTCTAGGACTTTTATATTCAATCTATCTCAGTTAATATCGTCACGTGTTTTTAATATTGTTATCATCGATTCCATTCTCCACAGACGAATGTTATCGAAGCAAATAAAAGTCCTTTAGATAGAAGATGCATTTGTGTTTGGAAACCTCCAAATGTGCTTTAAAAGAAGGAAAAAGGGAATAGTAATAAGAGAGACAAAAGAACACAAACAAAACAAGATATGATACAAGAGACAAAAGAAAGCAAATCAAAAACTAAAGGGAAGAAGACGAAAGATAATTAAGAAGATAAAAAGCAAAAGGGTGTAATCTTGTAATAAGAGTGCACTGTCAGACATAAATAAAGATAAGACACCACAGGAAATACTAGAATATAAAGACCGCGAATAAACAGAATGTTCATAAACTATGTGCTGTGTTGGCCGAGAATTTGGCAAATAACTATTAAAAGATACTATACTGAATTATTTGATATAGCCGTATAATTTTTTACTGGTCATAAAGGAGATGCACATACTCACCTCTTTGCTGCAGCATTGGTGTGATGCTGCAGCTGTCCCACATTGGCTCTTATTCCTTGTACACACAATCAGAATTTCCGATGGAAAAAGTCAGACGTAATTTTTTCATCGGATATTCCGACCGTGTATGCCCCATCTGATCTGGAGAAAAAAACATGCATGCTCAGAATCAAGTCGACGCATGCTCGGAAGCATTGAACTTCATTTTTCTCTGCTCGTCGCAGTGTTGTACGTCACCGCGTTTTGGACGGTCGAAATTTGGTGTGACAGTGCGTATGCAAGACAGCTTGAACGGAATTCTGTCGGAAAAATCAGTCGGAGTTTATCCCGACGGAAATTAGACCGCTGATGACTCTGTTTACAGGGGAGAGCAGTAACTGTCAGTCAACACTCTTCATTCTGTTCCTCCAACGCTTACTGGACCACCAGGCAGGAGGGGGGCGGGAGCAGCTGGCTCTCAGACGTGCTAAATGAACAGAAGCTCTGCTGACTTCCATCATCCAATTATTTGCAAGCAAAAATGATGTTTTTTTCCCATGCACGTGATTGGGTATTCTTTGCAAAGTGAAGCTTTACCTCTTTTAATGAGCTCTGGATCAACTGCGCAGTCTATTTGTCTTTAGTATCTCAACCGCATTGGCTCCTCTTTTTACTGTATACCCTATAAAGGGAGTTATAACTTGGTGGCATGGCAGTTCCCTGGTTTTACTCCTCAGGATTGCTCATTGTTAGCATCTGATAGTCAAGCATCAGACTTAAAATAAGTAAATACTAAAGCCAGCCATACACCAGTAGAATTTAATTTAAGAAATTTGTACAGAAATTAAAAAAAAATGCTTGTCAAAGTATTCCTTTGAAGAGCTACCCCCGCAAGGAGCCGCTGGTGAATATTAGTTATCTCCCACCCTGCACAGTCAGATGTGTGCTGAGTGGTTGAAGCAGCTGTCAGGCAGCTATTAGGCAACCAGGTGGATCCTGACAATATTGTCAGGATCCTTCCAGATCCTGGAGTGACTCTGCCACCTCAGGTTAGAGCGGACAATGGTTCACAGAAGAGCCAAAGAAAGAGCACACCTGTGGCCCACAAGAGAAGTATGGATCTCTTTTAGACCTCATGCTCACTGGACATTTTTTCAGCAGCTCTTAGGGGAATCTGGTGTTTTTTTCCTGCCTCTACACTTCCCTGCATGTTAACCTACAGTATGTGTCCATGCACACATAGACTTTCAGCAGGGTTTAGTGGCAGGAGAGTTTAGAGGCAGGTAAAAAAGGTGTGTCTAGCACTTCAGCGTTTATTTCAATAGCCAAAATAAATGAAAATTCTAGCCAATGAAATACATAAATGCCCAAACGCTGTAAAACTCTGCTAAACTGGTTTGAAAAAGGAAGCAGCTTAGATGAATTATTAAAGGGGTTGTAAAGGATTTTTTTTCCCCCCTAAATAGCTTCCTTTACCTTAGTGCAGTCCTCCTTCACTTACCTCATCCTTCTATTTTGCTTTTAAATGTCCTTATTTCTTCTGAGAAATCCTCACTTCCTGTTCTTCTGTCTGTAACTCCACACCGTAATGCAAGGCTTTCTTCCTGATGTGGAGAAAGCCTCTTGAGGGTGGAGGGGGCGAGCAGGTAAGCCAGGACACTCTCTACTTTGCAGATAGAGAAAGGAGCTGTGTGTTAAAGGGCTTTCTAACACTCCTGCTCGCCCCCTCCCCCCTCAAGAGGCTTTCTCCACACCAGGAAGAAAGCCTCCCATTACGGTGGTGAGTTACAGACAGAAGAACAGGAAGTGAGCATTTCTCAGAAGAAATTAGGACATTTAAAAGCAAAATTGAAGGATGAGGTAAGTGAAAGAGGACTGCACTAAGGTAAAGAAAGCTATTTAGGGGAAACAAATGTTCCTTTACAACCCCTTTAATGCTAATTTCCTCCTGTCAGGAGAAAGGGTGTTTTACAATAAATCAGTGTGCATCAAGGTTTATCTAGCCTAGTATTAGATACATGTTTCATGTTAAGTATTGCGTAAAATGTACAAGTATTATTACTTCTGGCAGAAATCAGATTACTCCTGACAAAGCCAGCTTTTCTCTATAGATGGAGAGAGACATTTTTGTTCAGGCATCGAGTCGGTGCCTACTTCCTGGACTGATAAGGCCGCTCAGAGATGACACAGTCATGTAAACCCTGGCTCCTTAGCAGTTCTTAGCTGTGTTCACAAATGTTTGACCTAGGTCAGCCCCTAATGAAGCCTTAAGCCTCATACACACGACCGAGGAACTCGACGGGCAAAGCACATCGTTTTCCTCGTCGAGTTCCTTGTTAGGCTGTCGAGGAACTCGACAAGGCAAGTTTCACCATTCCCATCGAGGAAATAGAGAACTTGCTCTCTTTTTGGCTCGTCGAGTTTCTCGACAGTTTCCTCGATGAAAATGTACACACGACCGGTTTCCTCTGCAAAAAAATATCTCCCAGCAAGTTTCTTGCTGGTTTTTGCAGAGAAACTCGGTCGTGTGTACGAGGCCTGATACCTTGTGAATTCTACAAAGTAACAATGTAAAGCCTGATGACTGGGGAGGAGCAGACTGAGGAAATGTCTCCTCCTACCCGCAGTAGATTGATGACATCTCAGCTAAAACAAATTACTTGACTCAAAGTTAATGATTGTTTATTAGTGATAAATATAGAAGTTTATTATATTGTTATATCTTGTTACATGTCAGAAATGTATTCCAAAACGTCCACTTTTAAGCATACACCATGTTGCTGTCATAAGTAATGGTGGTCCCTCTGGCACCAGCAGTAGACATTGGGGTTTATTTACTAAAGGCAAATAAACTGTGCCCTCTGTAAGTGCAGTTGCTCCAGAGTTTAGTATCGTGTTTCCCTGAAAATAAGACCTACCCCGAAAATAAGACCTAGCGTTATTTTCCAGGAGGGCTGCACCTACCCTACCCCAAAAATAAGCCCTAGTTTAAAATGCTTGTAAAATCCTATAATCTATTCTATTACAGTAGAACATAATGTACAATGTGTGTGTTTCTGTAATATAAATGCAGGGAAGAAAGCTCTGGCGGGTCACAAAAGCACAGAGTGGTGCTATAAGGAAAGTATTTGGCACAATTACATTACAGAAACACACACATTGTACATTATATACTACAGTAATAGAGTGGATTTTAGGATTTTACAAGCATTTTAACTCAGTTCACACTGTCAGACAGGAAGAGAGAGTGGGAGAGAAGACAGCACATTACATGGTAAGACCTACCCCAAAAATAATTCCTACTTTGTCTTTTGTTGCCAAAATTAAGATTGCCAAAATGTAAGACCTGTGCTTATTTTCGGAGGAACACGGTAAATGAGCAGAAGCTCTGCTGACGTCCATCATCCAATCATGTGCAAGCAAAAAAAAAATATTTATTTTTTCCCTTACATTTGATTGGGTATTTTTTGCAAAGTGAAGCTTTACCTCATTTACTAAGCTCTGGATAAATTGTACTTGCAGAGTGCACAGTCTATTTGCTTATTGTAACTCAACCCCACTGGCTCTTACTAAGGTTTTCACTGTCTAAAGGGAGTTATAACTTGGTGGCATGGCAGTTCCCTGGTTTTACTCCTCAGGATTGCTCATTGCTGGCATCAGATAGTGAAGCATCAGACTGAAAATAAGTAAAGACTAAAGCCGGCCATACAACAGTAGAATTCAATTTGAGCATTTGCACAGAAATTAAGAAAAATTGCTTGTCAAAGTATTCTATTGCAGCGCTACCACCACAGGAACCACTGGTGAATGTTGGTTATCTCCCACTCTTAACAGCCAGGCACATGAATTTCTCACTAACTTATTTTTGGGGTAGGTCTTACCATGAGACAAAAAGCAGTCCTTGCAGCTTTGTTTTTTGTTTTTTTTTAACTTGGATGGGGAAGGGTTATTATGGGATGCCCACTTTATAAATAAAACCGCTTCAGGGACACAAACTATATACATCCAGTATATATACATACTCCTCTCCTTCTACCTCCAGCACAGACTTGCTTGTAGAATTACAACTCCCAGGACCAGCTAGCACTTTATGGATGGTCTGACAAGAGCATGATCAGACTGTAGCTAATGCCGTTTGCAGGCAGGGGCCATGGGCCCCTTTTGGTGTAGCAAAAATAGAGGTCTTTAGCTAGCTGTTCTTTCCTGTGGCTACTGGTTCCAGCACAACCTCTTTAGGCACTGCCAGCCTGCCTGGCTGCAGCTGCCCCTTTCACTAGCCCTCCTGGCTACTTCTCCACAGCACTCCCAGACTGACTCTGCATCCATCCCAGATTGTTTGCACCCAGTCCCTTCAGGCATGCCTCTCAGTCCTCTGACTGTAACACTCACCAGCCCTCTTGGCTGTCTTCCTCCCTAGAGATTTGCCCGGCAGTGTTCTCCTGCTGTCCTCTAATTGGTTCCGTGCCTCCTGGTCGGGATCCCTCTGTGTGTTATGAAGAGGGGTCCCTTCTGCGCCCAAGCCTAGCCCTGTGTTCTACCCCCCCCCCCCCCCAGGGAACTACTCTCAAATGCCTCCGACAGCCTAACACTCCATCATCTCCATCTTCCAACCAAATTCCACACTACCCCAGCTGGGCTGACCCAGAGAATTTGAGAATGCCTGCCCCCTGCCAACCCTTCTGTTGGGAAAAGGTCAAGGCCCTCAGAACACTCCAGCCTGCTCCTCCTAGACCCCTCCCAACTGCTTCTGGAATCTTCTCCAAGCTTCCAGATAGCAGGGGGAGTCACCAGAGAAGCTGCTGATGAGTCATCCAGCCTACCTAAATCACTCACCCAACCCAGATTTTCACACAAAAACATCCTACTCTATAACTCTAGGGGGCGCTACACTATAATACCATTATGGATAATACATGTATCTAAAACTCTGAAAAAACATTATTAATTTGCCATGCAAATGTTACAAATTCTACACTTAAAGTGATATTAAAGCTTTGAATATATATATATATATTTTTAAATAACTAATATGTAATACTTACCTCCACTGTGCAGCTCATTTTGCACAGAGTGGCCCCCGATCCTCATCTTCTAGGGTCCCTCGGCAGCTGTCTCGGCTCCTCCCCACTTCTGATGACCACCTCTGGGAAGCGCTCTCCCAAGGGGGTTACCTTGCGGGCGTGCTTCCGAGTCCTGTATTCAGCGTCCATAGCCGCCGACTGCAGGACTCGGCCCCGCCCCCGGCCCTCGCATAATTGAAGCTAATTGACAGCAGCGCGAGCCAATGGCTGTGCTGCTATCAATCTATCCAATAAAGAGCTGAGAAGACAGAGCAAAGGAAGAGCGCGTTCGCGACACGGGTCTTTCAAGGGCTCAGGTAAGTAAAAAGGGGGGGGCTGGGGGCGCTGGGGGGGCGGCAATCATCAGATTTTTTAGGATGCATTAAGGTGAAAAAACATGAACCTTTACAACCCCTTTAATTTCAGGGTGCACATGTGCATTACATTGACTATCATTTTTCTGAATGAAAACCACCTTCACAGTTAGGCCTCGTACACACAACCGAGGAACTCGACGGAAAAGACACATCTTTTTCCTCGACGAATTCCTTGTTAGGCTTGTCGAGGAACTCAACAAGCTTGCTTTGCATACACATGGTCAAGACAAAATCTCCTCGTTCTCAAACGCGGTGACGTACAACACATACAATGGCAGGGAAAGTTTGATTCCACTGGCACAACCCTTGGGGCTGCTTTTGCTAATCTCATGTTACTGCGTGTTAAGTAAAAGTTTGGTAAGAGACAATTTGCACTTTTCAGACTGTTACAGCGTGAAAAATGTGTTATCTCCATTACAAACGCTACTTTTACCGAAGGTGCGCTCCCGTCTCATACTTTATTCTGAGCATGCGTGGGTTTCTTAGCATACACACGATCGTGTTTCTCGTCGAAAACCAGCCCGACGAGGAACACGACGAGGAAATTGAGACTCCCGTCGAGGAAAAAGAGAACTTGTTTTCTTTTTTCCTCGTCGAGTTCCTCGACAGTTTCCTCGATGAAAAACGTACACACTACCGGTTTCCTCGGCAAAAAAGCTCTCCCACCAAATTTCTTGATGGATTCTATCCAGAAAAACGGTCGTGTTCGAGGCCTTAGAGTTTAGTTTGAGAAAATATTCTAGTCACTACAATCAAAAACAATCATCGTTTTGATCCCATTAACTATTAGAAAATTAGAGAAATATTCTGAAAACAAATAATTTTTTAACAAAGTTGTACAGGTGTAACCAGAACTAGCATACATGAATAGCAATAGTTGTAGTCAGAATGTTGGACATCACCAGGAATAAAATGATCAATAGTAGAATATGAAAAATAGACATGTGCACTGCCCAAAAATGTGTTTGTTTAAGTTTTCATTTCATTGGTTTTGTTTTTTGTTTTTTGTTTTTTTTGTTTTCAGATCATTCGTTATGATTCCAGTTCATAAATTCATAAATTCTAAAATGTGCAAATTCGTAAATTTGTAAATTAGAGAAAATAAGAAAGAAAATACGAAAATTCTAAAGAATAACTAACTAACTTAAATTATAGTTATTTTAAATTCCTTTCGGATTTGACTGTTAGTGAACTTAACAAATACAAAATGATTCAAAGTTATGAATTATCCGAAATAACGAATGCCGCATCTAAACAAATGGAACGGGACAAATGAATAATAAATAATAATAAAACATTTTCATTATTGTTTATTATTATTATTATTTTGGTATGTTTCATTCATTTCGATACAGAGTTCATTATTTCAGATAATTCGTAACTTCAGAAAAATTTAGAATTTATGAATTTACGAATATTCGCAAATTAACGAATTTGACGAAATTCGTTAAAAAATGAATTCGGAACAAAGCGAATTGCAAATGTCTAATGATAAAGGTTAATTCGACTTTCTGATCACTAATGTGGTCAAATTAATGTTTTTGATTTCAGTGATAAGAAAATTAGAAGGGGCAGGATGGAAACATTTTCATGACATTTTTTTAACAATGTGGTTTTCGTTTTGTAAAGTCCATTCACTCCAAATGTTAAAAGCAAACAACATTTTTATTTCCAAATACTTGTTCTAAGTCATCAAATGTACTAAGAATTTTTGTACAAATGTATCCGTGAAAGTTTACTCGAAAATCTACTGCAGCTAGAACTGCAGCTAGGAGACCTTGAAGATATCTTGGTACTTTTCACAATTTCAAAGCAGGATCATTGTTGGCTAGGAAATATTTTTGCTTATGTCTAAGAATGTGCACTAAGCAGTATTTTTTACAAAGGGCACAGATGACATAAGCATGCAAGCAAAAGCCATGCATGAGGAAGTTTATGAAAAAATAGTAGATTGTCTTCCACATAGGTGGCAGTGTATATGACATAAGTGGTGCCTCTAGACTTGGAAACCAGCGCACGTGCTTTTCACCTCCTATGAGGTGCCCTGAGCCCCCATGCCAAGATCGATAACCACTACAGCAATTGGCACACTCCTCCAACTGCGTGTCACACGGAATAGACTTCAGAATCACAGGAAGCTGCTCCTTCGGCTCCTCCTCGGCTATGACATGACACAGCACAAGGAGGAACCTGGGAGGAAGAAAATCTCCTAAGCATTCTGCTGTGCCCTGTCTGAGGTCTGTAAGCTCTGGGATGGAGGAAGAATTGTACACATTGATCTTGGGATTCGTAACAAAGATTTTTGCTTGGGGGGAGGTTTTGTGCTGGGAGAGGGGGACTTGGAGGAGAAAATGGTATGTGCTGGGAGGAGAGATCTTTGGAGGGGAGTTAGTTGGTGCTGGGGGATATTTTGAGTGGGTGAAGAGACTGAGAGGGGGGGGGGTTTGCTGGGAGGGGGGAATTTGGGGGTAGGGGATTTGTGCTTGGGGGAATTTTTTGGGTGGAGAGGATTTGTGATTATAGGTTGAATTTCAGTGGGGGGGGGGGGGACATTTGTACTGGGAGAAGGAGAGAATGTTTGCATTTTTGTCTAGGGAGAATTTTAGTTTGAAGAGGGAGATAGGGGATGGTTGGGGGGGGGTGGTGGTGAATAGAGATGGGCGAACAGTTCGAGCATAAGTTTGGCCCAAACTTCGCCTGTTGGCCAGTTCGGTGAACATCCAAATTTGCAAGTAGTTCGGTGGGATGTTCCACAATGCACTGCACGCTTCACAGTGACCTAATTGGATGAAGCCTCACACCCAAACACTGGTCAGGTGCAAGACTTTTCCAATTGGCACTGTCAGACCCCCAACTGGACAAAGTGATGATTACTTTCTCGAATCACGGCTCAATACTCATAGTCCCACCCCACACTATAGAGCTAACTTCTCATAGCCAGCTCTTGTAGTGTGTTGGAGTAAAGATTGAGCAGGGCTCATTTTGTTACTAGCAGTTAATGTGATCACTGTTTACTTATTGTGACTCTTGAGTGCAGAGTGTTAGCTTAGTGTTAGTATAGTGTGTGAGAATAGTGTGTCAGTGTAGTCTGTTAGTGTAGTGCAGTGTTTAACACAGCATTACATTAAGTGCTGCATACAATGCTCTATACTTTTTTTGTTTGCTTGCTGCATCTTTTTTTTTAGTCCTGTGTCTCCCCTCTTTTTAAATCGTCATCCCCCGCAGTTTTTCTGACAGCAACGTTTTCCCCTTTTTTTATCTTGTTGTTGATAGTTTTTACATTTTTGTCAGTGCCAGTCCTCAATTTAAAGTGCACCAAACACCACTTTTCAATGATCAAAAATGCATCCAGAGGCAATTCAGTTTGCATGTGTTGCACTATATAAGTTTCTCACTCACTCACTCATCCAATTACACATTTCCCAGTATCTATAAAATTCTGGGTAGCCAACAAGGCAGACGTTCCCATACCACTATGAGCGGGACAGCAGCGTCTGTGTCCATGAGGGACATGGTCAGTCCTCGGGCAGGGGTTTGTGTCTGTTTAGTGATGTTGCTTGTGCTATCCAGCCACAGCATGTAGAGAAGGTGGTGGGCTGGCTTACTAAACAATCCTCATCCTCCTCATGACCCTTGAACCTGGCACTAGTGCATAGTCCACTGAAGCTGCCAGAGCAGCTTATTCTGCCTCTTTGTCCACAGCTACTCCGGCCATAGCCCCAGCATCATGCATGGAGGTGTCAGCTGAATTATTTGAACACAGAATCAGCCACTTGCTTCTTGAGAATGCACAAACATTACTTGATTCTAATGTTGGTTCTGAGGTAGAGGAAGGGACTAACATGAGCCAACAGAAAGGGGAGAACACTAATAAACAACAAATTGGCAGTCATGTTCCCCCAGCCACAGCGTATTGCCAAGTTGGTGCCAGAGGTAATAAGGATGGAGTGGATTCTGATGATGAGGTCACTGATACAACTTGGGTGCCGGATAGCGCAGAGGAGGAAAGTGAGGGGGAGAAACTTCAATGAGGCAGGATATCTTCCAGAGGCAGGCATCATTGAAGAGTAGAGAGCAGCCACCCTATGCCATCAGATTGTGGAGCTGTTATCTCCCAGCCCACTTCCCACAGCTCAGCTGTTTCACATGTGCACATGTGCAGCCAATCGCACTGTTGCCATTTGTAATCTCTACTGCTAGCAGTTCAAAAAAGAAGGAGGTTGTACTACACTAGGTAGTGACATGGCGGACTTTCAAAGGCAATCACAGGGACATTACGGGTAATATAAAAATAAATTTAATTACAAAAATATATATAGGTACAAAACAATTTCAATAAATGTTGAGGAAATTACATAAATACATATTATTAGAGCAATATGATCGTCTCGCCGACGCGTTTCGCCTTACGGCTTCTTCAGGACGAGTTTTGAGATTTTATGAGGATATTGCTACTCACATACGTCTGAAAAGAGATACACATTTGTAACATACAAACAACATTACAAATTTGTATGTTGTTTGTATGTTACAAATGTGTATCTCTTTTCAGACGTATGTGAGTAGCAATATCCTCATAAAATCTCAAAACTCGTCCTGAAGAAGCCGTAAGGCGAAACGCGTCGGCGAGACGATCATATTGCTCTAATAATATGTATTTATGTAATTTCCTCAACATTTATTGAAATTGTTTTGTACCTATATATATTTTTGTAATTAAATTTATTTTTATATTACCCGTAATGTCCCTGTGATTGCCTTTGAAAGTCCGCCATGTCACTACCTAGTGTAGTACAACCTCCTTCTTTTTTGAACTACCATTTCGGATGTGGGCTAATGTGAGTGCCTATATGTTATCCCCCTTCCCCCTGTTTTCTACTGCTAGCAGATCAAGCGTGGAAAAAACACTAGCCATTTGGGTACCAAATGATTGACAAGGCATATAACCCCCCACCTCCAATCAGCCCATTGGCAAGAGCACCTGAAAACTCCTCCCCTCTCATGTGTAAGTCTGCTATATCTCATGACCTCTCAACAGCCTCCACTGACAGGGATGATGGTATAGCAAAGGGTGTCACAGGTCGTCTGCCAGCAGCACACAACCAGCTGCAGAGTATAGAAGGAAAATTTCCCTGCCCCAGATGCTGCAGCACACAAAAAAACTCACTGTCATCCAAATGCCCAGCATCTAAATTCGAGCTTGTCAAAATTACTGGCTTTACAACTCCTGCCTTTCCATCTGGTTGATTCTTCCCCCTTCCTTGAATTTGCAGAATGTTCTGTACCACAATGTCAGGTTCCCAGTTGCTATTTCTTTTCACGCAAGCCCATTCTAGCTCTGTACCATCATATGGAAGGCAATGTTTTGGCATTGTTTGGCAAGGCAGTCAGCTGCAAGGTTCACCTTACTGCTGACTCATGGTAAAACAAGCATGGTCAGGGAGGGTATATTTAGTTCACAGCACACTGGGTAACTAGGAAGGATGCAGGACAGGGTTCAGTGCTGGAGCTTATTTTGCTGCCATGCCCGATTTTTTTTTTTAAAAGCCAGCAGCTACAAATACGGCAGCTGCTGACTTTTAAAGAATTGACACTTACCTGTCCAGCGCGCCCACGATGTCAGCAGCTAAGGCTGAGCAATCGCTCTGTCCTTGGCTGCTTCTGCCACCATCCCCGGTGAGGGAATCAGGAAGTGAAGCCTTGTGGCTTCACTGCCCAATTCCCTACTGCGCGAGGATCGTGGCGTGCCGTCACTGGTCCTCGCTCTGTCCTGGGAACAGTGTTTCCCAGAAGACAGCGGGGGCGGTGACATCACAGGCTGGATTCCCCGTGGGGATCCGAACCCGGAAGTTGTGCAAATACCTGTCTCAAACAGGTATCTGCACCCCCCTCCCCCCTGAAAGGTGCCAAATGTGACACCGGAGGGGGGGAGGGATCCAAAAAGCGGAGGTTCACTTTTTGTGTGAACCTCCGCTTTAATAATAACTGACACGTAAACACCAAATTATAATCTAAGTTGACAACACTTACATATAATAAAAATGTGATCAGTTATTCAGGTTGTACAGACCGGATGTCAAAAATGTAAGGTTCAGAGGAAAAAAGTCAAAAAAGGTTAACTTCCACAACACGCATCAGATAAATGACAGAAAATGAGTTTGTCTGATTGACAAAAGCAGTGATGGCATTTAAACATGTTTCACATCATCATAAAACAAGGTTTCATCTGATGTCTCCTACTGAAGTCGAACAACACAGAGGAACACAGAACTCTGTTCACTTCAAAAGATTCTATCAGAGATTCCCATAATCCGAAGAGGTTTTTTTTTTTTTTTTTTTTCTTTTTGTTGTTTGAACTGCAGAATTTCAACATATTCTTTCAGTCATACAATGAAGTCAGGTACCTTGCTACAGAGCATGAACATATGCTGGTCCTACACAGACTTAAATCTCTACCTTGAGGGACTCTCAGACTTCCTTTGATTTCATTCAAGCAGGAAAATAGTGCAATAATCCTGGGAAAATGAGCTTTCTGCTGTAAAAAGGAATACGTAATTCTCCTTGAAATGCACATACCCGAGGATGATCAATGTAATAACAAAAACAGCAATGGCGCAATACAAATAAAATAAAGAACGAAAGATAGACAAATACAATTTTACAGTAAGTTCTGGGAATGAACACATTTGACGGAAAGAAAGATAGAGATAGATAGATAGATAGATAGATAGATAGATAGATAGATAGATAGATAGATAGATAGATAGAAAGAAAGAAAGAAAGAAAGAAAGAAAGAAAGAAAGAAAGAAAGAAAGAAAGAAAGAAAAAAACAAAAGAAAGAAAGAAAGAAATAAGGAAAGAAACAAAGCAAAAATAGAGATAGATAGATGAATACAAGTTTACGGTAATGCCGCGTACACGCGATCGGTCAAACCGATGAGAACGGTCTGATGGACCGTTTTCATCGGTTAACCGATGAAGCTGACTGATGGTCAGTCGTGCCTACACACCATCAGTTAAAAAAACGATCGTGTCAGAACGCGGTGACGTAAAACACAACGACGTGCTGAAAAAAATGAAGTTCAATGCTTCCAAGCATGCGTCGACTTAATTCTGAGCATGCGTGGATTTTTAATCGATGGACGTGCCCACAGACGATCCGTTTTTTTCAATCGGTTAGGTATTCATCGGTTAAATTTAAAACAAGATTGCTTTTTTTTAACCTATGGATAAATATCCGATGGGGCCCACACATGATCGGTTTGGTCCGATGAAAACGGTCGATCAGACCATTCTCATCGGTTTGACCGATCGTGTGTACGCGGCATAAGTCATTGGGGGTTATTTATGAAAGGCAAATCCACTTTGCACTACAAGTGAGTGAGTGAGTGAGTGAGTAACTTGTAAGTGCAAACTACAAGTGCAAAGTGCACTTGAAATTGCACTGAAAGTGCACTTGGAAGTGCAGTCACTGTAGATCTGAGGGAGACATGAAAGGAAAAAAAAAACAGCATTTTAGCTTGCACATGATTGGATATTGATATCACCAGAGCTTCCCCACATTTCAGATCTACCCCTCGGGTCTACAGCAACTGCACTTCCAAGTGTACTTTCAGTGCAATTTCAAGTGCACTTTGCACTTGTAGTTTGCACTTGTAGTGCAAAGTGGATTTGACTTTCGTATATAACCCCAATGTGTCGCATTCTGGGAATGAACATATTTGATGGAAAGAAAGATAGAGATAGATAGATAGAAAATTAAAGAGAAAGAAAGGAAACATAGAGATAGATAGATACAGTAGATATAAATAGATAGATAAAAGAAGATAGAAAGAAAAGTAAAGAGAAAGAAAGAAAGAAAAAATAGAGATAGATAGATGAATACAAGTTTACGGTAAGTCAAGAAGGAAAGAAGGAAAGAAAGAAAAAAGGAAAGAAAGAAGGAAAGAAGGAAAGAAAGAAGGAAAGAAAGAAAGAAGGAAAGAAAGAAGGAAGCAAAGAAGGAAATAAAGAAGGAAGGAAAGAAAGAAGGAAAGAAAGACAGAAGGGAGGAAAGAAGGGAAGAAAAAAGGACAGAAAGAAGGAAATAAAGAAGGAAAGACATAAGGAAAGACAAAAGGAAAAAAAAGAAGGAAAGACAAAAGGAAAGAAAGAAGGAAAGAAGGAAAGACAAAATGAAAGAAAAAAGGAAAGAAAGAATGAACAAAAGAAGGAACGAAAGAAGGAAAGAAATAAGGAAAGAAAGACAGAAAGAAAAACAGAAAGAAGGACAGAAAGAAAGAAAGAAAGAAAGAAAGAAAGAAAGAAAGAAAGAAAGAGAGAAGGAAAGAAAGAAAGAGAGAAGGAAAGAAAGAAAGAAAGAAAGAAAGAAAGAAAGAAAGAAAGAAAGAAAGAAAGAAAGAAAGAAAGAAGGAAAGAAAGGAGGAAAGAAGGAAAAAAAGAAAAAGAAAGAAGGAAAGAAAGAAGGAAAGAAAGAAAGAAAGAAAGAAGGAAAGAAAGAAAGAAAGAAAGAAAGAAAGAAAGAAGGAAAGAAAGAAGGAAAGAAGGAAGGAAAGAAGGAAAGAAAGAAGAAAAGCAGGAAGGAAAGAACAAAGGAAAGAAAAAAGGAAAGAAAGAAGGAAGGAACCAAAGAAAGAAAAAAGGAAAGAAAGGAAGAAGGAAACAAAAGAAGAAAAGAAAGAAGGAAATAAAGAAGTAAAAAAAGAAGGAAAGAAAGAAGAAAAGAAAGAAGGAAAGAAAGAAGGAAAGAAAGAGAAAGAGAAAAAAAAGAAGGAAAGAAAGAGAAAGAGAAAAAAAGAAAAAAAAGAAAGAAAGAAAGAAAGAGAAAGGAAAAAAAAAAAGAAAGAAAAAAATAGAGATAAATAGGTAGATAGATAATTAAAGAGGAAAAACAAGAAGGAATGAACACAAGGACGAAAGGAAGAAGGAAATAAAATAAGCAGGAAAGAACGAAGGAAAATACATATTTATGTAAGCTATTGTGTCACATTCTGTGAATTACAGTAAAACATTTGCTGGGAAGAATGAAAGCAATAGATAGATAGATAGATAGATAGATAGATAGATAGATAGATAGATAGATAGATAGATAGATAGATAGATAGATAGATAGATAGATAGATAGATAGATAGATAGATAGATAGAAAGAATAGAATAGAAGAAACAAAGAAAGAAAATTAAAGAGAAAGAAACAAAAAAAAATAGAGATAGATAGAATTAGATAGATAAATAAATAAAAAAAGACAGACAATTAAAGAGGAAGAAAGAAAGAATAAAATAGAGATTGATGGATAGATAGATAGATAGACAGATAGATAGATAGATAGATAGATAGATAGATAGATAGATAGATAGATAGATAGATAGATAGATAGATAGATAGATAGATAGATAGATAGTTAAAGAAGGAAAGAAAGGAAGAATGAAAGAAAGAAGGAAAGAAAGAAAGAAAGAAAGAAAGAAAGAAAGAAAGAAAGAAAGAAAGAAAGAACACATTTACGTAAGCTATTGTGTCACAATCTGGGAATGAACACATTTGCTGTAAAGAATGAAAGAAAGATAGATAGATAGATAGATAGATAGATAGATAGATAGATAGATAGATAGATAGATAGATAGATAGATAGATAGATAGATAAAAATAAATAAAAAGAAAGAATATTAGAGATAGATAGGCAGACGAATACACATGGTAAGTTATTGTGTCATATTCCGGGAATGAACACATTTGATGGAAGCATACACATTTCCCAGGATGCCGTGCGGCACACCATTTGCAGTTTGCAGAGATGTAATTGTTCGCTTGTTCTGGTAGAGCTGCTCAGAGCACATTTTGTGTGGATCATAATTTCGCCCAAAGAGGTGCCAAGACTTGGAGTGTGGCTGCTGAGGCACCGCTAAGGTTTGGATTAATTTCTTAAGCAGCCATTATTGTGCTCGAGTGCCTTTTGTGTTTCCCAAATCTGACATCTGGAGGGTTATAACTCATCTCATGGCACAACTGTGCTCCCTTTCTCTCGGTAGACAGAAATTGGCCCGCGTTTCTTCCTTCCTTTGCCCGCACTCTGGAATCACGGCTGGTGAACGGCGATTCTAGCAGTCCATAAAGCACATTGCAAGGAAGCGGGTCGGAGCAGATCTAGCCCTGCTAGCAGAAGGCTCCGGCAGATAATGACAGTGAAAATGAACCAAAAGAAAATGTATGACTTCTACATAACTCAAGACATGGAGTCTTTTTTCCCTGTTAAAAAAAAGACATGGAGTCTTCCCTGCTTTCCCTGGCTATGGAAACAGATACCTTAAATCCCAATTACTGCAGTGCAGACAGGCAGCATACAAAATAATAACCATAGTCTTCTTTCTTTTTTAACAGTAACATTTTCTGTAGCAAGGCATTTACTACCCCAGGATAGCAGAAAACTTGAGAGTCAGAGCACTTCTCAGCACAGAGCACGGTGATCCAGGACTCCACTGTCCCGAAACACACCCTCTGCTCAGAACTCCAATCATTAGTGTTTCTTATGAGTGCTGTTGATTGGAGCACTAGTAAGGGGGTGTGCCAGACCACTGGAGGCCCAGAAAACTGGAGGCCCACTGGTGGGCTCCGTTGAGCAGCGGTCTGACTCTCCAGCATGCTGCTAATTCAGGGCATTTTAAAGTGACATTAAAGGTTTGGTTATTTTTGTTTGTTTGTTTTGTTAATAACAAACATGTCAGTCATGATTACCGTGGTCAGCACAGAGAGAGGAGCACAGAAACAAGCAGGATCAACCAGGTATATTACAACATAGGAAGGGACAAATTACACAGATCATGCCTTAAAGCAAGGGTAGGCAACCTCAGCACTCCATCATGCTGCTGCCTCTAGGAGTCATGCCTGGAATTGTCAGGGTCTTGCAATGTCTCATGGGACTTGTAGTTTCACCACAGCTGGAGATTTCTTTTGGGTTACTACCACTTTAAGTTCTATTCACACAGTTCTGTTGCTGTTGGGACGCCCCCTCTCTCTCCTGATTGGCAAACCACTTTGATTGACAGCACTAAGAGCCAATGGAGCCACTGCTGTGTCTCAGCCAATCAGGAGGGAGAGTCTCGGATGGTCAAGACACAGGTTGACATTGCTGGACAGAGATGGGGCTCAGGTAAGTATGGGGGGGGGGCTGAGGGGGACTGCTGCACACAGTAGGCTTTTTATCTTAATGCATAGAATTCATTAAGATAAATAAACTTCTGGCGTTACAACCCCTTTAATGGACATGTAGTCTATTCTTCATGAAATAGTTTCTTACTGTGTTTTTCTGTCTCCTTGTAATGTTCTCTGTGAATTCCCGTACCTCTCTTTTTCCCCTCTTTTCCATTTGTTTGGAACGAGTAGTGCACCTTAGTTGCGGTCATGTGCACTGTTCTATGCACATTACACATCCCATAGTCTTAAGCATATTTTGGGAGTGAACAAGAGACAGTGGCTACATTCGTACATACAGTGGGACCATGGAGAATAAACATAGCCAACCTCTAACAGGAAGTCAGATCACAGATTTGGAAGAGGCTAAGAGCAATAGACTGTACTTTTTTGAGTTAAATTGGAGCTCCGCCCAAAAGGGGAAGCTCCACATATCTGCCCCCCCCCCCCCACCACATTTGGCACCTTTTGGGAGGGGAGTGGGTCCCTGCTCCCACTTCCTGCTGAGTTTGCAGTGGCAAACTCAGCCAGAAGTTCGGCCCTCCTCCTTCCCCCACAGCCAGCCCATTCACAGAGCACAACATACTTTGTGCATGCTCAGTAAGGAACCAGCTGTAAAGCCGCAAGGCTTCACTGCCAGTTTCCCTTATGTCGCTTACACACAATCATTTTTCAGCATGAAAAAAACGTTTTTAAAAAATGTCATTTAAAATGATCGTGTGTGGGCTTCACATCATTTTTCAGGTTCTGAAAAACGACTAAATTTTCTTTCGAACATGCTGCATTTTTTAATATCGTTTTAAACGATGTAGTTTTTCAGGTTGTAAAAAATGATCGTGTGTGGGCTAAAACGACGTTAAAAACCCGCGCATGCTCAGAAGCAAGTTATGAGACGGGAGCGCTCGTTTTGCTAAAACTACCATTCATAATGGAGTAAGCACATTCATCACGCTGTAACAGACAGAAAAGCGCGAATCATCTTTTACTAACACGGAATCAGCTAAAGCAGCCCAAAGGCGAATGGAACTTCCCCGTCAGAGTGCCGTTGTACGTGTTGTACGTCACCGCGCTTTGCTAAAGCAGTTTTTTTTAAACGATGGTGTGTGGGCAACGTCGTTTTAATGATGAAGTTGGAAAAACAACGTTTTTTTTACATGCTGAAAAACTTCGTTTTTTTTTCATGCCGAAAAACGATCATGTGTACGCGGCATTAGTTTAGAAGGCAGCGGGAAAAATCGGCTCAGATGAGGACACCGCTGAATTCCTTGACAGGTAAGTGTCCTAATATTAAAAGTCAACAGCTACATTATTTGTAGCTGCTGACTTTGAATTTTTTTCTGAAGGAGCCTGGTACTGCATTGATGGACACAGGTAGGCTGAATTGTTGGGCACAGGTAGGCTGCATTGATGGACACAGGTGAAGCACCATTGATGGACACAGGTGAAGCACCATTGATGGACACAGGTGAAGCACCATTGATGGACACAGGTAGGCCGCGTTGTTGGGTACAGGTAAAGCAGCATTGATGGACACAGTAAGGCTGCATTGTTGGGCACAGGTGAAGCAGCATTGATGGACATAGGTAGGCTATATTGTTGGGCACAGGTAGCCTGCATTGATGGGCACAGGTAGGCTGCATTGATAGACATAGGTGAAGCAGCATTGATGGACACAGGTAGCTTGCATTGTTGGGCACAGGTTGGCTGCATTGTTGGGCACAGATGAGGCAGCATTGTTGGGCACAGATGAGACAGCATTGTTGGGCACAGATGAGGCAGCAGTGTTGGGCACAGGTGAGGCAGCATTGATGGACTCATGAAGGCTGCATTGTTGGGCACAGGCTGTATTGTTGGGCACAGGTAAGCTGCATTTTTGGGCAAAGGTAGGTTGTATTGTTGGGCACAGGTGAGGCAGCATTGCTGAGCACAGGTGAGGCTGCATTAATGGACATAGGTAGGCTGCATTGATGGACACAGGTAGGCTGCATTGATGGACAAGACATTGATGGTGAAGTGTCCATCAATTGAAGTGCACTGAAGATCACAGCGCAGCCATGGTATTAGAGAAGGGATGGTAATAAGGAAAACTTAATTTTTTATTTTTTAGTGTTGTTTTCTTTACATCAAGGTTCTCCAAACTTTTGAAATAAAGGGCCAGTTTACTGTCCTTCAGGCCTTAAGGGGAGCCAGACTGTAGCCAGCGGGAGTAGAAGATGCCCCAGGGGGTCGATTTACTAAAGACCACTAGACTGTGTAATCTGCAAGTGCAGCTGCTCCAGAGCTTAGTAAATGAGGTGACACTTCACTTTGCAAAGAATGCCCAATCACGTGCAGGGAAAATAAAAAACAGCACTTTTTCTTGCACATGATTGAATAATGGAACTCAACAAAGCTTTCCCTCATTTATTACGCTTGGGAGCAACTACACTTGGAAAGTGCGCAATCTAGTTGCCTTTAGTAAATGAACCCCAATGTCTCAGGCTTGGTGGTCAGTGAGAAGAGAAAAAAATGTCCATAGTAACTGTGTAGCAAGATCCCAGGCATCTTTTGGTCTAATAAGAACCTCCATGGTCAGAGATAGCTGACATCCTTCTGAAAATGGTGAGTTGTGAGGCATAGTGGGTGCAAGGTAGTTAAAGTTATTGGGCGCCAGACACTTCTTGAATGCAAAAGAGAGTTTATTTCTCTTAACAAACTTTGGGGGTGAGAGGGTTAGGGCCAGGACACCCTTAGGTAGTTGCAAGATTAATTGGCAGCCTCTGAGACTTCAACAGGAGGACAGCCAGGGCCGTCTTTAATATGGTAAAAAATAAAATATATATATATTAAAAAAATATTTTTTTTTTATTTAAAAATAAATAAAAAAGGGGGGTTGCCATCTGGGGCCCTGGGGACATCCGAACCCCTAAAAAAAAAAAAAAAAAAGGGGGTTGCTTTGGGCCCCCAACAGTGACAGGGCCCTGGGCAGCTGCCCCTGTTTGCCCTATGGTAAAGACGGCCCTGAGGACAGCCATGCAGGGAAAGGCATCCAGTGACACGTCACATCTGCATGTGAAGGAATGCTGGCTCCTATGGCAACAGTCTTTAACAGTTCCTAACACAAAACAGTTCTTTACTTCCACTACAACCACCTCTTGTAGTTCTTCAGCCCACTGAGCTCCCAGTCTCTCACTAGACTAGATGATTCACTGCCACTGGATCCCTTGAGCTCCTCCAATCTTCACAGTGGTACCTTCATCAAGCGTCACCCCTGCCTCTCTGCTGGGTCCCTAGCTTGGCACTCAAGATACCGCTCAAGCTTCACCCTACTGGCCGGCTCGGTCCCTGGCTTGACACACAAGGCTGCTCTGTAAGCATCACATCCGCTGGCTGGGTCCTTTACTTTATACCCGCTGAAGTTTCCAGATTCTTCTCCGTCCCTGGTTGGTGAGAATACTGTTTGGTACTTGCTTCAGCTACTCACTGTGGCCCTGGTAATAAGGTGGTTGGTCCCTTATTGGTGACAGATTCCCCTCTACCTCCGACCTTGACAGGTTCTCCTGCGCTGCTCTCTTGCTTCTGGATAGGCCCTCAGATAGCATAGCAGCCAAATGTGCCCTGCGTTACAACACACGTCCACCCAGACAGCCATCCAGGTGGCACAGAACACTGATCACCTGACTGCACCCAAATATATAGGTTCTCCCAGCAGGCCAATAGATTTACGAAAACCCCTTGGCTGGGATACCCCATATACCCATAATCTGACCTTGCATTGCCCTTCTCATATCTAATGCCACCAGGTACCGAGTGGCAATAGAGAGAAGTACAGCAATTGCAGACTTAGAGTGAAATCAATCGATCCTCAACAATTAGCCAAGTTATCTATGCCTGGAAGGTAAATTTAGGAGCAACCCTGCCTAAACACCAGGGTGCTACATGTGGTCAGTAGGAGGAGGAATAATGCCCCATCATTGGTAGTAATGGGAGGAATGGTGCCCCATCAATGGTTTTGGTGGGAGATATGGTGCCCCATCATTGGTATTGGTGGAAGACACAATGCCCCATTGTTGGTGTCAGTAGAAGGAATAGTGTCCCATCACTGGTGTCAGGGGGGGGGGGGAATATTGCCTATATCAGTGGGAGGAACAGTGCCTCAAAGGCTGGATAAAGGCAAGCAAGGGGCCATATCCGGCCTGCAGGCCACAATTTGGAGACCACTGCTTTACATAGTAAAAAACAAACAAAACAAATAAAAAGTATTTCTTAACCTCCCTGGCGGTAAACCCGAGCGTGACTCGGGGTTGATTTTTTATGCTAGGATCGGTAACCCCGAGTCACGCTCGGGCTGGACGTGCAGAGTGTGCAGCGGCGCGGCTTACCTTCTCGCTGGATCCACAGGCAAGTTACTCACCTTGTCCCTGGATTCAGCGATGCCACCCCGCTGTGTGAGCGAGCGGGACCTCCTCGCTCGATTCACAGTCTCCGTGTGCCGCCGATCTCCATTCCCTGCGACGTTACGACGCACGGGAGCGGAGAACGGCGCCAAATTAAAAAAAGTAAACAAACACTTTACATACAGTATACTGTAATCTTATAGATTACAGTACTGTATGTAAAAAATACACACCCCCCTTGTCCCTAGTGGTCTGTCCTGTGTCATGCATGTTCTTTTATAAAAATAAAAAATGTAATTTCTGCCTAAAAACTGTAGATTGTCCAAAAGTGTCCCTTTATGTCAAAAATGGTTTTAGATCAGCTAGAAAACAGCGATAATAAATTATAATCACTTGCAGAAATGTGCGATAGCGATTTGTGGGAAAATTCGTCATAAAAAATAATAATAATGACAGCGACAATTCTGCAACTGAGCAAATTTCAGTGATTTTGAGTTGATTACATTATTGAATAATTTTTATTTTAATTATATTATTACTTGCTATAATTATTTATAATTATTTATTATATTATAATTTAAAATTTTGTTTTTAAAAAAATGTCATACCCGGGATGCCTATTAGATTCTTGTTTGGTCAGATTTAAGTGCGTTATTTCTTAAAATCACAGGCCTACAGTATAAAACACCAAATTTCCTTGCAAATAATTGTACCGCTTTCAGCATGTTTTTTCAGACAGAATCATACCGCCAGGGAGGTTAACCACTTCCCGACCGCCGCATGTAAATGTACGTCCACAGAATGGCACGTACAGGCACATGGGCGTACATGTACGTCCTTGCCTTCTAGCGGGTGGGGGGTCCGATCGGGACCCCCCCCCCCGCTACATCCGGCGGTCGGATTCCCGCGGGGAGCGATCCGGGACGACGGCGCGGCTATTCGTTTATAGCCGCTCCGTCGCGATCGCTCCCCGGAGCTGAAGAACGGGGAGAGCTGTATGTAAACACGGCTTCCCCGTGCTTCACTATGGCGCTGCATCGATCGAGTAATCCCTTATGTAGGGAGACTCGATCGATGACGTCAGTCCTACAGCCACACCCCCCTACAGTTGTAAACACACACTAAGTGAACACTAACTCCTACAGCGCCCCCTGTGGTTAACTCCCAAATTGCAACTGTCATTTTCACAATAAACAATGCAATTTAAATGCATTTTTTGCTGTGAAAATGACAATGGTCCCAAAAATGTGTCAAAATTGTCCAAAGTGTCCGCCATTATGTCGCAGTCATGAAAAAAATCGCTGATCGCCGCCATTAGTAGTAAAAAAAAAAAAATAATAAAAATGCAATAAAACTATCCCCTATTTTGTAAACGCTATAAATTTTGCGCAAACCAATCGATAAACGCCTATTGCGATTTTTTTTACCAAAAATAGGTAGAAGAATACGTATCGGCCTAAACTGAGGGAAAAAAAATGTTTTTATATATGTTTTTGGGGGATATTTATTATAGCAAAAAGTAAAAAATATTGAATTTTTTTCAAAATTGTCGCTCTATTTTTGTTTATAGCGCAAAAAATAAAAACCGCAGAGGTGATCAAATACCACCAAAAGAAAGCTCTATTTGTGGGGAAAAAAGGACGCCAATTTTGTTTGGGAGCCTCGTCGCACGACCGCGCAATTGTCTGTTAAAGCGACGCAGTGCCGAATCGCAAAACCTGGCCTGGGCATTAAGCTGCCTAAAGGTCCGGGGCTTAAGTGGTTTATAGCACCAAAAGAATGTCTTTGTCTACTGTATATAATAAAAACTATTATTATATAATAGTACTAAAAATTGAGAAATGGCCTAGAAAGGGGGTGTAACAAGTTGGAATTGAGATGGTTAATGAAAGCTGAAGATTTAAAAACATTGAAAATGACTTTTGAAGTGATGTGAGTATGTTAACATTTCTATGAGATTTTGGTGATTGGGTTTATATATAATTAAGCGGTCTCTGCAGCAATCTCAAGTTCGGTCTCACTGTACCTTTCAATAGCCGGCCACATTGTTGTTAAATGTCTCTGCATGATGTGCTGGTCTGACAGCGAAAGATAGAAAATATCCCGCTGCCTTTTTAGCCTGCTCCTCATCCTGACCCTGAAGTATAATGTACAATCGCTTTAACTAAGTTAAGATCTGCTAAGCGTGCATCTCCAAGTTCTCCGTGACCTCTTCTCACACCCAAAGACTATTGGCTAACTCTGAATATACTTTGGAAAACCAAAAGGACAGAATTCGACAGGGCAGACCCTTATTTGGTCCCTTCTTCTAAAATGTAAATTGAGATGCATTACAATCTCTTGCATCTCTTTTGTTATTAAAAATCAATTTTTGTACAGTCTGCATTTGGCAAGGACAAAGCCTGCTGTACCTTCCACGATGCTGTAGATGGAATCTCTGAAAACATCCGCTAAGTGCAATAAGACAATATAGTGCTACAGTGTTACCGCCAACAATATAAGATGCTGAACTAAAACCACATTTAACAGAAAAGAAGCATCTCGTCATTTAGAATGCAGATCTCCATTGTATAAAGCAATCATTTATACGCTGTCCATTAAGCAGAAAGATGCTTTGTCAAATTCTTCCCCAGACGGCAAAGGCTCCATCACACACAAAGAGACACCATTACAGTTACAAACCACTCACCGCACTCACCTACAATAGAGCGCCGAGTCCTCTGTATAGGGAAGATCAGCAGGCAAATTAGATCAGCCTGCGCTCTGGAGGCATAGTGTTAAGGGTGGTTTATTCCCATAAAGAGCACTTCTCTGGGACCTACATAAATTCAGGGTATTCAAAGAGAACAAGCACCTGCTGAACCATGGAGGTACTTCAATTTAATATAAAAGTAAATCTTGAACTCTTATGGACTTATTGGCCAAGTTCAAGTCTAGTACGCAAAGAACAGTAACTCACACCTACCAGTTGAACCTAAAGAGAACTTGCCACCAATCTGGGAAATGCAAATTGAGCATATGATGAAAGAAAAATGCCCAGACATAGATATATCTTCAGTGAAATGCTTTAGGTAGAGTCATGGGCGTCCGCTCCATAGGGCAAGGGGGGGCAATTGACCCACCCTGGAAAATCGAGAAGGTGTTGAAGAGTTTTGCGGCTGTGGGCTGTCTGAGCGGTCCCGGGCTGGATGTCACACAGGCACAGCGAGCAGAGTGAAACCACCCCCCCTCCAGTGTTTATGTGTACACAGGCGGAGGGAACCTGCTGTGCCTGTGCCGCGGTGATGGCTGATCTGAGGTACTGAATGGGATGGGGGAGGGGGTCCATCTGTGATGAAGGGGGGTTTGTGCTGAATGAGGGGTCTATCTATGCTGAAGGGGGGTCTGTACTGAAGGGGGGGTCTGTGCTGAAGGGGCGGTCCATCTGTGCTGAAGGGGGGTCTGTACATTCTCTAGGCTATATTTATATGGGCATGGAGTAAAGATGAATTATCTCAAGAGCTATTTCAAACTGCCAGCTGTCCGCGTTATCGGTAAAGCAACGCTAAAAAGTAGCGCTTTACCATCGTTTTAGCTGCGCTATTCGGCCGCTAGTGGAGCACGTTTAATCCCCACTAGCGTTTGAAGAAAGGGTTAAATGCAACTGTGTATCGCCGCTGTCAAAGTGCCCCTCCCTGAAAAAATTTCAGCGGACGCCCATGGGTAGAGTCTGTAAAAATACTAAATTAACTGTATGCATATCTCAACCTCTAAAGCTCAAGGTTAAGCTTGGCTTTATTCCTTTTGCCTGTTGACATTACCAATGGGATTTGTTTGATGGCCTAGTAGACCAATATGGGGACTCAGGAAATAAGAAAGGTGAAACCAAACTAAATTTTTGCAGAGAGTAGCAAATTGCATGTAATACTAGGCTGGACACACGCTCTTATGTTGGCCATACATGGATCAAAATGAGTCCGGTTCAGCATGGGCTGGCCGAATTTCGATTCATGTATGGGCACCCTGGCAGAACAGAAGTTGATCTACCAATTGACTTCTATGCAGCTATCCTGTCAGATAAATGCTGCTTTGTCAGCTCTGATGGCTATCTCTCTAATCAGTGTATTCTTAAAAAGAGGAGACTTCCCCGCTATCTGAATACAATAGCTCAGCGGGAGTGATTCCCCATTAACCTCGAATATATGGATAGGGGAATTGGGTCAGTTTTTGTTTTCATTCAACCCACTGTTTAAAAAAAAACAACATATAATATATGGCCTGCCTTAGAACAGCACAGATTGATGAATCTCCTGCTGTGCCTATTGTATTCTGACATCCTCTGCTGGCAGCTAGCAGAATACCCAAACAGTGGCTGCTTCTGATGCCGCGTACACACGATCATTTTTCGGCATGAAAGAAAACGTTGTTTTTCAGCATGTCCAAAAAAACAAAGTTTTTTCAACTTCATCATTAAAAACAACGTTGCCCACACAAAATCCTTTTAAAAAAATGATGAACAAAGCGTGGTGACGTACAACACGTACGACGGCACTCTAAAAGGGAAGTTCCATTCGCCTTTGGGCTGCTTTAGCTGATTCCTTGTTAGTAAAAGATGCTTGTTGCTGGTGGGGGTTCTATTGTTGCTGGTGGGGAATTATTGCTGGAAGAGATCTACTATTGACAAAGGGGTGCCTATTGCTGCTGGCTGCTGGAGAGTCTATTGATGCTGGCGGCATCTGTTGTTGCTGCTGGGGTAGTATTTTGTTGTGGGGGTCCATTGCTGCTGGCTGTGGGGGATCTATTTTACTACTTTTCTTGCTATCATTAACAAATTTCCATTCAATTTACTTAGCACCACAAAATGATACTTGGCTCTGTGTTCTCTAATAGGGGCAGTACTGAGAGGTGGATGGGGGATGAAACCAAGGAACGGTGCTCAGAGGTGGGTGGGGGGTGAAACCAAGGAACGGTGCTCAGAGGTGGGTGGGGGTGGATCCCGGATGATCTTCTCATCGCTGGACAGGAGAGGAGATCACCCTTCGCTGGATACCGACAACGTTGGAGCGGGTAGCCGGGACCGAGAGTGGATTACCACCGCTGTATTTTTTTTTAATAATGGACTTTTTTCCACTGTGTGTTTTTTTAAAACTATTTACACTTCCTTCGTGAAATGGTACCCCAATACCAATTCACATGGGGGGGGCAGGATCTGGGGGTCAACTTTGTTAAAGGGGTCTTCCAGATTCTGATAGGCCCCCCGCCCCACCGGGCAAGGGTTGTGGGGATGAGGGCCTTGTCCCCATCAACATGGGGACATCCTCCCCATGTTGAGGGCATGTGGCCTGGTACGGTTCAGGAGGGGGAGGGTGCTCTCTCGTCCCCCCCTCTTTTCTGAGGCCGGCCAGGTTGCGTATTTGGATAAGGGGTCTGGTGTGGATTTTTGGGGGAACTCCACACCATTTTTTTTTTATTTGGGGTGGAGTTCCCCTTAAAATCCACACCAGACCTGAAGGGTCTGGAATGGATATTTGGGGGGAACCCCACGTCGTTTTTTTTTTAAATTGACGGCGGGGTTCCCCTTAATATCCATACCAGACCTGAAGGGCCTGGTAATTGAATTTGGGGGGACCCCACGCTTTTTTTTATGAATGAATTCTCTCTGAATTGCCGGGAGCCGACAATTCATTATAGCCGCTAGTCAGTTTTAAATGACTTTTTTTCTTTTAGAAATTGACACTTTGTGCAGAGACAGTTCTATGTACGGGAAACATGCACTATTTCATATGCATACTTTACACCCCCTCTAGGTATGAAATTTAAAGGAATATTTCACTTTTATTGTTTCACTTTAGGCATTATTAAATTCACTGCTCCCGAAAAAACTGCAGTTTTTAAAACTTTTTTTTGCATTGATACATGTCCCCTGGACCCGGGTCCCCAAACACTTTTTAGGACAATAACTTGCATATTAGCGTTTAAAATTAGCACTTTAGATTTCTCCTATAGACTTTAACGGGGTTCTAAAGTTCACACAAACGTTTGGTGTGTTTGCAGGTTCTGGTGCGAACCGAACAGGGGGGTGTTCGGCTCATCCCTAGTTTAGAGGTGGAGGGGGTGGAGACAAAGAAGTTTTGTATATATATATATATATATATATATATATATATATATAGCTATAAATATATATATATATATATATATATATATATATATATATATATATATATATATATATATATATATATATATATATAGCTATTGTGAGGGTAGGACCCTGTGCTGTGTGAGAAATTGCTGGTTTACGCCAAATTATGGAGAAAAAGACACACTAATTGGACAGCTGTGTGTCCAGCTATATAGTTCTGATCTGACATGGCTCATGGCCCCACCCCACAGACAGGAGGTCTGTGCTGGGAGTCAGGTGACTCCCAAATCTCTCTGAGAGAAGTCAGAGAGTGGATGCATCTTTGCAGGAGGCAGATGTCATTAAGGACTGGAGAAAGCGAGGATTGAGCTTGACTCCAGGAAACTGTTCTGAGGGACAGAAATTTCGCAGCAAGACGCTGACAGAAGAAGCTAGGTGTGTGCTTACTGTTGGGAAACGGGTAGTTCTGAGGAGCAGAACTTGGGCTTAAGCTAAAGGCCTGAAACAGCCGGATGGCAAGTGTGTAAAAGCCAGGAGGCTAAACTGTTGAATTTTGCAAGATACAGGAATGGTGGAACCCCCTGCGAGGGCTACTATTGTATTTGTGAACTTTCATGTTTTTAAATAAAAGTGGGCTACCAGGCCCTTAAAAACTCAGTTCTGGATTGGCGTACTCACTGGAAAACGCATCTATCGCTGGAGTCTAATAACCCCAATCTTACACTATATATATATATATATATATATATATATATATATATATATATATATATATTTAAAGGAAATGCCAAAGCAAAAAAAAGAGAAAGGTATTCAATATATCTCTACTGTACATGCACATTTTCTCCCTGCAATTAAAGAAAAATACCCGTTAATCTGCGAGGAACTTTTCAGGGCTCAGGTAAGTAAAACGGGTGGGGGGGGGGGGGGTGGCGCTAATCGTTGGATGTTTTTTCACCTTAATGCATAGAATGCACCTTTACAACCCCTTTAACAGGAAATGTTTGGACTGAAGATGTACTTATATTATACTATTTATGGTATTTCATGATCTTTTATAAAATATCCTGACTTTCCCACTTATTACAACTCTTCAGCAAATGCTGAATGTATCCAGGTTTGGTGCACCAAAGCACAAAGTATTTTACATTTGGAGAATGTATTGTGCATGCAATCTTCAGACAAGCTCCGCTAATGAAAATAAAATATTACCAAATCCATTCTTCAGTGCATTCACTATAAACATGGCCTGCTGATAATTATATTTAGATAGAAAGCATTCTTCTAGATGGACAATTTACTGGACACTTAGAAAGAGCATGTTGACAGAATACATTTTTTTTTTTCAAGCGTGGGCGCTTGAGTGACTTCCACAAAAGACAAGAACATCTTCCTGATTTAACCTCATTTAAATGATCCTTCAATGAAAATTTATTAAAATGGGCAACAATTTTCAATAGAGGCAAGAAGCATCCAACAAACATTTTTGGTCTCATTATTGGAAATTTGCTCCTTTTCTCAATTTTAAGAAACTGTATGGAGAGATTAAGAAAGAATAAGAGACAAAAATTGACACGTGGCTTGAGCAGAGTAGACGGCACATTGTCGAGATGGGTTACCATGGTGACAAAGTAAAATAAATAAAACCACTTTGGTAAATAGGATTAAGAAATGAATTTGATGTAGACAATGTGAGGAGAAACATCATTTGATTTCATAAATGGTTCTATAATGGCTGCTTTTTTGCTAGCTAATAACAATAGTCCTTTCGTTTCAGTAAGAGTCTCTCTTTACCTGGTCATTCCACTGAATAGTATTCCCGTAAGAAAGTAGCGTTTCAAGGATGTAGGAGTATAGGATGTATGAAAAATTCAGCAAGACTTTTTATGACTTTTTTTATTCTTTGTGTAGAGTCCTAATGGTGACCTCCAGAGCTAGGGACAGCCGATATCTTTCTGTGTAGAGAGGCTTACGAGGCATGGTGGGTATAATGCAAGCATACTGTAGGTGTGCGCAGTCTACTGCATTAGGGTGTGCACCCCAAAGTTCAAACACATATGTGTGTGTGAATATATGGGCAGTAAGGCAATGGGCAGTGTCAGTAGGGCAGTGGATGATGTCAGTAGGGCAGTGGACAATGTCAGTAGGGCAGAGATTGGTGTCAGTAGTTTTTTGTTTGTTTGTTTTTTTATTATAACTTTGTCCTGCTTTTGAGACAGGGAAAGGGACCGAGGACAGAGCTTCCCCTGTCTCTTTCTCTTCATCCAACCATGGGGAAATCTGTACATTACAACATGATTAGGGTGTGCCCAGGCACACCTGGCACACCCTGTGCGCACGCCTATGAATGTAAGGTAGATTAATGGGCGCCAGACACTTCTTGAATGCAAAGAGATTAATTTTCTCTTAAACAGAACTGTGAGAGAGAGGGTTACGGCCAGGACACCCTTTGGTAGTTGCAATGTTAATTAGCAAACTCAGACACTTCTATAGGCAGAAAGCCATGCAGGGAAAGGTACCCAGCCGGACACCACATCTGCATGTGTAGACACGCTGTCTCCTATGGCAACAATCTTAAAATGTTTCTAACAAAGGTTGTAATGAACTCTTTCCCTTCCTCCACAATCTCCTTTTTAGATCTTCACTCAACTGAGCTCCCAGTCTATCATTAGGCCCACTGATCCATTGCCACTGGATCTCCTGAGCTCTTCCAATCTTCTCACTGAGCATCTTCCTCAAGCGTCAACCCCGCTTCCCTGCTGGGTCCCTAGCTTGGCACTTACAGATACTCTTCAAGAGTCACCCCACTGTCCTGCTCGATCCCTGGCTTGGCACACAATATTGCTTTGCAAGCGTCACCTCCACTGGCTGGGTACCTGGCTTGACCTCTGCTGAAGTTTCCCAATTCTTCACTGTCTCCAGTTGGTGAGAATACTGCTCAGGTAAATAGGTGAATGGTCCCTTAGTGGCGACAGCTTCCCCTCTACCTCCGATCACGACAGGTTATCCGACCAGCAGAACCGTTACTTCTCGCTGGACTGCAAGCCGCAATCCCAACCCTATGCCACATTCTTGCTTCTGCATAGGCCCTCAGACAGCCTAGCAGCCAGATGTCCCCGGGATAGGCCTCAGGCTCCAGCCTAGCAGCCTGGGGCAGCACAAAACACGTCCACCCAGACAGCTGTCCAGGTGGCACAGAACCCCAGATCACATGACCTCTCCCAAATAAATAGGTTCTTACAGCTTGCCAAGGGACCCAATAATATCCCTGCCCATTGGCTGAGACACCCCATCTATTCCTAATCTGTCCTTGCAATGCCCTTGTCTTATCTAATGCCACCAGATACCCAGCCATCTAGTGACAGAAGAGAGAAGTGCAGCATTTCCAGAATTAGGGGGAAATCAATTGACCTATCAATCTGCCAAGGCAACTATCACTTGGCAGGTAAATTTGCTAGCAACCCTGTCTAAACATCATAGTGCTACATTTGTAATCTTAAGGTCACATTCTTTTGTAATGTTTTTTTCTTATTATTTATTTTCATTATATCAAAATATCAAATAATCAAATAATTGCATTGATAAATACCTTTAATTCCCCTCTCCACCAACCCATCCTTATCCCCATCCCACCCTCTCACTTTATCCTTTTTAATTGCCCATCTTCTCCCATCTCTCCCGACTCCCCCTCTCCTACTACTTCCACATATCTCTTTGTCTTTTTAAATTGTATCCAATCTTTCCATTTATTTACAAATCCATCCTTTTCCTCTTCCCCACTAAATCTATATTCCATGTTATGTGTATCTGCTACTTTTTTAATCCACTCAGTTGTTATCTGGCTTTCCAATTGTTGTTAGTGTCTTGGTTTTAGACTTTTGGCTGCATTCATCATGTGGGGTATCACTGATTCTTTATATTGTTTTATTGAACTTTTTACCCCATGAAATAGACACGTCCAAGGCTCTTCTGGCATTTTTGTAGTAATTAGTAATCTCTTATGAATTGTAAGACCTTTGTCCAATAGTTTTTTATTTTAGGGAAGTCCCACCAAATGTGGGTCATAGTTCCCACTTCTTTACATCCTCGCCAACACAATGGTAATTTCCCTATTTGATACTTATTTGCTTTATCTTATGTCATATACCATCTTGTCAGACATTTATAGTTAATTTCAACTGTGTTAATATCTACCGCAGGACTATGTACCAATCTCAAATGCTTTCCTAAGTGTTGTTCGTTCCCTCGTTCTCCCAATTCTTTTTCCCTTTTTTTTATGTATGGGGAAATTTCTAGCCCATTCATTGCCACCAATATTTTATAGATCCCGGATATGCAATTTCTTGTGTTCGTTGCTATACACAAACGCTCCAAAGGCAATAGATCTTCTTCTGATCTTATTGGTTGTGGCAATGTTGTAACAAAATGCTTCAACTGAAAATACAGCCATTCATCAATCACCATTGTGCATATTTTTCACCTTTTCCATCATATCTTTTGGTTGCGCGTTTTTGTCTTTTATCCAATCCCCAAATAATTTCCCTTTTCCTGGTGTGAAAAAATGTGTTTCCTTAAAGAGGAAGAAAACCCTGATAGATGTCTCGTTCCATTAAACATTTTGAAGGGTAAAGATAAAGCCCTGTTAATCTTTACAGTTGCTGTAAGATGGTTGTATAATACGTTGATCTATTGGATCATCCTTGGACCTATTCCCATGACTTTCAGAGTGTTCATCATAAATCCCCAGTCCACCCTGTCAAAAGCTTTTTCAGCATCTATTGACAGGAGTAGGCCTGGGGTACCTCCCTCTCTGATTTTCTGTAGTAAGAGAAATGTTCTTACTTCATTTTCTCTTCATTTCTCTTCCAGGGATGAACCCCACCTGGTCCGCAGTCTATGACTTCCTTATCCCCTGTACACGGGATGTACTATCTATTCATGCAGAAGTTAAAGTCTCCTGTCATAATCACATTTCCCTTTTTGAACTATTTTTTTTTGGGGTTCATATTGGAGCAATAGATATTTGCCCATTTCTTCCCTTTAGGAAAAGGTACCAACCTTTAGGGTCCGTCATCCTTTCCTCCAGTAAGAACCCGTAACCAATGGCCACTCCCTTTGCCCTTCTTGTTGTAGAATCCCCATATACCATATTGGATAATCTTTTGAATACAGCTTTACATTTGTTTCCTGGGAGATATTTGTCTCTTGCAGAAACACTACTGCATTATACTGTTTGACCTCTTTTAAAATGTCATGTCTTTTTGCAGGTGTATTTAACCCGCGAACATTATATGTCAAGAAATTTATTGATGTCAGCTTTGATCTCCATACTCCTTTCCCCTCTTTCCACCCTATCCTTCCAGTCTCTACAGCATGTTCCTCTGCTCAGTTTGTACTTTTTTAATTTGTTCTTTAAGTTCTTTTATTTCTACTGTTTGAATATCCAGTTCTCGTCTGTATCTTCAACCGTTTTAAAATCTGGCTCAGATCTCCATGTAAAGTTGTTATATCCCCCTTTTAGGGATTGCTCCAATCCTTAGAACATGTCCGCCATTTCAGTTTTAGTGGGAAGTTGACTTTTTATTCTTTGTTGTGCTTCATTCTCTATCTGCTGCTTCTCATTTGCATAGATTAAGCTGCTTGCTCCCAAAGATTGTCTATTTTGCCTGTTTATATTAATTCACTACATTTGTTTATTTTTTGCTCCCAACTGTTTTCCAGGACTGTCCTGTTCTTCTGTCTGTAGTGCCGCGTACACACGGTCGTTTTTTGTCTTGTAAAAAAATATTGTTTTTTCTCAAACTTCATTTTAAAAAAACGACGTTGCCTACACACCATCGTTTTTTCAAAATGCTCTAGCAAAACGCGGTTACGTACAACACGTATGACGGCACTTTGTTCCATTCAAGCTCGCGTCATAACTTGCTTCTGAGCATGCGCGGGTTTAAAAACTTAATTTTAAACGTCATTTTAGCCCACACACGATCATTTTTTATGACACAAAAAACGACATTTTGAAAAACGACATAAAAAATTGAAGCATGGTCGAATTTTTTTTTGGTCGTTTTTTAGAAGACAAAAAACGACATAAAGCCCACACGCGATCATTTTAAATGACATTTTTTAAAACGTCGTTTTATTTCATCACAAAAAACGACCGCGTGTACGCGGCATAACTCCAGGCAGTAATGCAAGGCTTTCTCCCTGGTGTGGAGTGTTGTGCTCGTCCCCTCCCTTGGACTACAGGAGAGTCAGGATGCCCACTAACACACAGCTCCTTTCTCTATCTGCAACGTAGCGAGTGTCCTGACTCTCCTGTCGTCCAAGGGAGGGGGCGAGCATGACACTCCACACCAGGGAGAAAGCCTTGCATTACTTTGTGGAGTTACAGACAGGAGAACAGGAAGTGAGGATTCCTTAGGAGAAATAAGGACATTTAAAAGCAAAATCAAAGGATGAGGTAAGTAAAGGAGGACTGCACTAAGGTAAAGGAAAAATAATTGTACCTTTACAACCCCTTAACTTGCCTCTTATATCTCAAAGTACCAGGCTGCCTGGTCTCAGTGATGTAATCTGAATCAGATATAACAGGTTCTCAGTTCACCAGTCCTGTCAAAATATATGTCCCAACCTTCATTCCCCCTGGGAGTATGTTCCCACTTCCCTAGGTGGGGCGTCTCTCAGCGGACGAAAGGATGTACAATAATGATTTTAGTTAAAAAAAAAATACTTTTTGGACCCACACTCATGTATGGAACATATATATGGTATTTTTTTTGCTATTTATAGGGTTAACCATCTAGCTTGCCCAAGTCCAAGGCCCTTAGTCTCAAAGTCTCAAAGACCTTACTTTCCCCAAATGTCACTTGTATAATATGTTGCTCATATATCATGTATTCCTTTGACCAGGTGTTCACTATTCACCCCCTGCTAGTGCCGGTTCACACTTGATTCAGTTGATTCCGAATGTGATGCGTTAAACAAAAACTAGATTTAAATGTCATCCAAAAAGTAATTGTTTTCAATGATGGTCTTTCACACCAATGCGTTGCATTTCCTCTACGAATGCGATGCAATGAAAAAATGGGTCTTGTGCGAGTTTAGAGCGTTGCGTTGCGAATTTAGTCTCCATAGACATGAATCTAAATCGTTCTGTAATCGTATTTGATGGTTCATATATGTGCGAATTCCACCACACTATTCTCCACAAAAAACAGGAAGTACACAGGAATTTAACACCTTTTTTTTTTACATTATGATTCCATTGGCTAGAGATATTAATCGCAGCTATGTCCAACTCCTGAAATTCGCATTAAAATCGCGGTAAAAATGGGGTCAATTCGCACCTTAGTATGGACTGAAAAAACTGAACAAATTCACAGCGCAGCAGTGTGAACAGGCACTTAATGTACATAACTATTTTCGAAAATATAGATGGTACAAAAAGGGTATCAACCCTTTTTCTTCTGCGGCTATATGCCTCCTATTATTTATTGGTCAGTCCTGTGTATAGCAACCTTCACCCATGTAAGTCCATGTTATGCCTTGCACACACGATTGGAATTTCCGATGAAAAAAGTCCGACTGAATTTTTTCATCGGATATTCCGACCGTGTGTGGGCCCCATCTGACTTTTTTCTGTCGGAGTTTAGAAATAGAACATGTTTTATTTTTTTCCGATGGAAAAATATCCTATCAGATAATTCCGATCATCTGTGTGGAACTCAGATGGAAAAAAAAACATGCATGGTCAAGTCGACGCATGCTCGGAAGCATTGAACTTCATTTTTCTTGGCTCGTCGTAGTGTTTTACGTCACCGCGTTTTGGACGGTCGGAATTTAGTCTGACAGTGTGTATGCAAGACAGCTTGAACGGAATTCCGACGGAAAATTCCATAGGATTTTATCCCATCGGGAATTTCGACCGTGTGTACAGGGCATAAGTCTCTTCCTACAGTCTATTGCATTATAAAGTGTGTAGACATATCATAAAGTAAAGAGCAGAAGAGACTCACCCCTCCGGTAGATGGAATATTAATACCCGTGACCAGGGAACTTGCTGTTACTGGTCAGATCCAGTGGCGGCTGGTGCTCAATTTTTTTTGGGGGGGCGCAAACCAACTGAAAAAAAATCAATTGCAGCCACTGTGCCCATCAAACGCAGCTACTGTGCCCATCAATTGCAATGCATAAATCTCTCTATGGTGAAAGAGGGGTGGCAGAAGAAAGGGGGCGGTGCCCGTGTGCCCCTTATGGACGCATCGCCACTGGGCACATATCTGCTGCCGCATGCAGGTGGGGGCTTCATGAGCTTAGCACCAGCTCCCAATTGGCGATATCTTCAGGCTTCTCCCTCTCCAGCCCTTCCTCTTTTGTAATGTTAAAGTCACAGGTTTTCACTACAAGTTTTATGCATGAGAGACATATTTTATATACAAAATTGATCTAATACTTAAAGTAGAACTATGAATGTCTATAGTAGTCTAGACTAGATTTACCACTGATGTTGGCTAATAGCTCTAAGTCAGGGACAATCAGGGGAAATTAATTAATCCCCCTCAGCTCAAGGAACCGCGTCGGGACCCTTTGGGGTAAGACCGCACTATATTAAGATCCCTCTTAACTCAACTCAACCTCTAGCAACCTCTATAGGAACACTAGGGTTCCACAGAACCCTAATTGAGTATGGCTGCTCTAGAAGCTGGAAATCACTGTAGTAGTTACCACTGCTATTGTGAGCTCCACCAGCTTCCAGGGCTTGTGTCTGGTGGCCTCCTGCTAGTTACTGAGCACCATTCAGAGAACAGTTTGTTTTTTCTTAATGAATGCAAATAGTTCACTGATTGGTCGAGGGGTTTGCGGTGGGGATTGTGATGTTATCATGTGAAACTGTAAGGTGTTCAGACCTGAAATTCTTCTTTAAAATTCTAAATGCAGGCTTCTAGAGAAATATTTGTTAGATCAGAAAATGGGAGTGTCATAGAAAGGCTACCCCAAAAAAAAAAAGAACAGATTTTTTTTTATAGCTAAACAGTTTATTTTACGATAGTTTCAAATCATTTTTTACAAGTTTTACATTTCTCCGTTTCATTCTGTTGGACATTTATTACAACGCTGTAGCTTGTGTTCTGGATCTTAGATGAGCCTGCTGTGACTTAGTAAAGGCCTTACTACCTTGGTTATTTAAGCACCGGAGCTATCTCAACATTAAGTCAGATTTTGGCAAAGGCAAAACACACTTGTCTGTCTTTTTCTATCTCTAAAGCAACTTATTTGGATTGTCCTCAGCTGTTGGTATCATGGCACATGCAAACCATCCATTCCTCTCCTTGGCAGCAAAAGCTGTGAAAAAACACTTTCGCTCAGATGTTTAACAACCAGTAGATGCCAACTTTGGCATAAGAAAACTCTTGTTTGCTCTACTCTTTTCCATAAGTTTTTTTATGTGCTCCAAAAATATAAGAAATATAAAAACTGAGGAGGACACGGATATCTGTCTCTGGAGTCACTTACTTACACGAAGTGGGGTGTGTTTCTGCGCCAATGTGATAAGCAAAATTATTAGATAATTGCATAAAATAAAATTACTTAAGATACCAAGCTGCTCCTCTGAAAACAAAATATATAAATATAAATATACTGTGCAATGGATAGAACATGTGGAAAAAGGAACTATCTTTTTTTAAATTTCTTATTCAGTGATTATGTTGATGGAGTTATAAAGTATCTTTTACACTAGTGCTATAGGGTGCATATACACCTACACTATATTACCAAAAGTATAAGGGCGCCTGCCTTTACACACGCATGAACTTTAATGGCATCCCAGTCTTAGTCTGTAGGGTTCAATATTGAGTTGGCCCACCCTTTGCAGGTATAACAGCTTCAACTCTTCTGGGAAGGCCGTCCACAAGGATTAGGAGTGTGTCTATGGGAATGTTTGACCATTCTTCCAGAAGTGCATTTGTGAGGTCAGGCATTGATGTGGAGAAGAAGGCCTGGGTTGCAGTCTCCGCTCTAATTCATCCCAAAAGTGAGGTCAGGACTGGGCGAAATCATTTGGTGGAGGGGGATTATGGTGTGGGGTTGTTTTTCAGGGGTTGGGCTTGGCTTCTTAGTTCCAGTGAAGGGAACTCTAAAGGTGTCAGCATATCAAGATATTTTGGACAATTTCATGCTCCCAACTTTGTGGGAACAGTTTGGGGATGGCCCATTCCTATTCCAACATGACTGCACACCAGTGCACAAAGCAAGATTCATAAAGACATGGATGAGCGAGTTTGGGGTGGAGGAACTTGACTGGCCTGCACAGAGCCCCGACCTCCACCCGATAGAACACCTTTGGGATGATTTAGAGCGGAGACTGCAATCCAGACCTTTTCTCTATGCGTGCTGAGGTGTAAATGGGTCCTTGAAGCTGAACTTCAGGTATATATGTGGGTTGGTGCAGTGTGATGTACACAGAGTCCAAGTGCAGTAACAAGAATATATTACAGAAGTCTAGTAATACCCTGTACACAACAGATCCAGTGGGAAGGCAACCCAACCGGGAGCACTCACAAGTTGTAACAGCGATGAGACAGTAGATTGAAGACTGAGAGTTGCCGATAGCGTCTGTCTCAAGAAGCGGAATGTGGCCTGGCCAGTCTGTACCCTTAAGGGGAGGCTTCCAGGAAGGATAGGATGTCCCTGTTCATTTCCCTAGCACTAAGCACTGCCCCTGACAGACGAGTGACTGAATTTTTGAATAAAACATTTTTAAACATGCGCACTTGCGCAGTAATTGTGATGCATCGCGGTATCGAACCGTGATCAGGATAAACGTAATCTAATCTAATTGTGAGACCAGTGAAGATTCACATACTTGGTAAACACATTATTGTTACAATTCTGATTTATTGCTTTATGGGTAGACCAGAGGTATCATTTATTATTCACTGCTGGCTTCGAAACAGTAATACAGGAGAGCTCAGGTAATTATTATAGGTACATACTGTATATAGCACTCTCAATTTATGCAGCGCTTTACATATACTATATAGAAGTTAAAGGGGTTGTAAAGGTACAATTTTTTTTTCCTAAATAGCTTCCTTTACATTAGTGCAGTCCTCCTTCACTTACCTCATTCTTCCATTTTGCTTTTAAATGTCCTTATTTCTTCTGAGAAATCCTCACTTCCTGTTCTTCTGTCTGTAACTCCACACAGTAATGTGAGGCTTTCTCCCTGGTGTGGAGTGTCGTGCTCGCCCCCTCCCTTGGACTACGGGAGAGTCAGGACGCCCACTAACACACAGCGCCTTTCTCTATTTGCAACGTAGAGAGCGTCCTGACTCTCCTGTAGTCCAAGGGAGGGGGCAAGCACGACACTCCACACCAGGGAGAAAGCCTTGCATTACTGTGTGGTGTACCTTTACAACCCCTTTAATTGATATATAGAGGTTAATATTCTATGAGCCACAACCCAAACATCTTACTTAAAAAACTTAAAAATATTCACCAAAAAAGGACTACTGCTACCATTAATATTCACATCAGGTTACCGTCTCATTCTGACTTTCATACCTTATTTAAGAACTGTAAAAAACACTTTTTCCCCCAAAAAAAATCTTTTTCCTAAATTGCATTAAATATAATCAGATCTGATACATTAAATATCACCTTCTAGCCTCAAACATACTATATACATATATATATATACACATTTTCACATTGTATATTCTCATGTTTCAGCTTACTTAAATAAAATATATGGCACCATCTAGGTAACATTAGATTTTAGGTGTCTTTCTAGGCGTTTCAAATTTCGGCGCCTGCTTCTCGAATTTTATCAGATCTCCATAAATTAACAATATACTACTTAAAACATTGTACATAAATGCTGCTTGCAAGAAGAGATATTAAACAAGAGGTTCTTGTTCTTTCTCTGGTTCTGGCTGATGAAAACTTTTAAAATAAGAAACAAACAGCCATCGTTCCATCTGGACATATTTGAAAATTAAACTATAGAAACTCATCATCCTTAGGCCATGTTCACACTGATCCGACACGAAAGTCGCATGACTTTGCCCTGCGACTTCAGGTCCGACTTCCATGTGACTTCAATGAACAGGATCCGATTTTGATCAAACTTTGAGATGATTGAGACTTGTCCTTTGACCAATCAAAACAATTCCTTTGAAACAATTCCTTTGGATGAAACCGGTCTGGTATGGATTTTGAGGAGCAACCCCCCATGCCAAAAAAAACTAAATAACAGACCCTTATTGGAGCATGCAGCCTGGCAGGGGGCTTCCAGATTCCGATGATCCCCCTGCCCGCAGATATCCACAACCACAGCCCAGGGTTGTGGGAAAGAGACCCTTGTCCCCATCAACATGGGGACAAGCCTCTTCCCCAAAGCACCCACTTCCCAATTTTAAAGGCATGTGGCCTGGTATGGTTCAGGAGTTTGCATTGCTAACCTTCCTCTGAGCACAAGTCGCATTTCACAAGTCAGATCAGTAAAGATGGTGAAATCAGACCCACGTCGGACCAAAGTAGCGCAGGAAGCTTTTCAAAAGTCGGACCGACAAAAGTCGGACCCGTTAAGACGGCTCTCATAGGGAACCATGGATTTTGACATGTCATGCGACTTGTGATCTCGAAGTCGGAGAGATTGTTGGACCAGCGTGAACCAGCCCTTAAAGTGGAATTCCAGCTTAACACTAAAGCTGGCCATACATGAGTAATTTTTTTCCATTCAACCGGCAAGTTGAAAAAAAAAAAAAAGAATCTGACCCAATTCCCCCATCTAGGACACTCAATATGGATGGAGGAATTCTCCCAAATGGCTTATTGTATTCTGACCTTGGAGAGACTGCCCCACTGTCAGAATAAATAGATCAGGCCTGTAGTGATGATCGGGCAAGAATATATTATTAATATTATTATTATTATTATTATTATTATTATACAGGATGTATATAGCGCCAACAGTTTGCACAGCACTTTACAACATTGGGGCAGACAGTACAATTACAATACTATTCAATACAGGAGGATTCAGAGGGCCCTGCTCATTAGAGCTTACAATCTAGAAGATATACTAAGCCGATCAGTAGATCCAGGGCCGGCCCTACCATGGGACCCGATGGTACCATTGTACCAGGCAGCACTTTAAGGGGGGCAGCAAATTGCCGCCCGCCCGCCATTCCCATTCCACCAGCTCCGCTCTCCACTCCTCTCCACTGTGGGGCTAATTGCATGAATAGAGCCATAACAGGTCCTTTTTATACTCCTATACATGTAAACAACCATAACAGGTCCTCTTTATACTCCTATATACATGTATAGAGCCATGATAGGTCCACTTTAGTTATCATGATATAAAATAATGGATGTGTGGGCATTTTGGTGGGTGTATTTTTTTTTTGGGGGGGGGGGGGGGGGGCAGCATTTCATTCTTGGTACCAGGCAGCACAATGTCTTGGGCCGGCACTGAGTAGATCAACTTCTGTTCAGTGTCCACATATGGATTAAAATTTGGCTAGCCTCTGCTGAGTTGGATGAATTTCAATCCATGTATGCCCAGCTTAACTATGTTTAACAATGTTCCCTCCCCCTCCTGCTACCTACCATGCCTAACCTGTGCAGAAAAGATCTATATATTTACCAGTGGTGTTTTTTTTTTGTTTGTCGCTCTGACTGACAGCAAGACACCGGGAACTGCTGCAGGAGAAATAAGGGAGACAAGTTCCGCCTATGTATGACACCCGACACCAGCACAGAGACACTGCACACCGCACAGGCTGATTACACCCCCACTGTGTGCGGTCGGTCTGGCACTTACCCCATCGCGGCAGGCATCAGGCAGCAGCTTGGCTCCGAGTCCTCTCCTTCATGGCGGCTTCTAGCTCCTCCCCTCCTCCTAGGCATCCAATAGGAACGCCTGTCCTTTTAGTTAATCGGGTATCAGACCCGCTTCCCGATTGGCCGGGAGGAGGATCAGTGTTGCAATAGCAAATATTCATGCAACATACCTGGGTGAGCTCCAGACACAATGCTCTGCTCTCCAAGCCCACCCTATTTTGAAGCCTATTAGAGCCCCTACTGGTATATAGCTAGCTTAACGCTGGCTATACACTTCCACCACTCAGTTGTTGAGCTCTTACAGAGCAGCCCCCATCGCGCGGATTTGGCGAGCACTGCACCTGCTGGAAACAGGGGATATAATTCAGCAGTATTATTATTATTTCAGGTACAGTATTTTTCGCTCCATAGGACGCACCTGACCATAAGACGCACCTAGGTTTTAGAGAAGGAAAACACAAAAAAACATATTCTGAACCAAATGGTGTACTAAAATATTTTCCAGTGCCCATGGAATGCAGTCTGACCATTGTCAAAGAAATGCAGAGTGACCATTGCCCATAGTAAATGCAGAGTGACCATAGTGAATGCAGAGTGACCATAGTAAATACAAAGTGACCATTGTAAAGGCAGAGTGACCATAGTAAAGGCAGAGTGACCATAGTAAAGGCAGAGTGACCATAGTAAATGTAGAGTGACCATAGTAAATACAGAGTGACCATAGTAAATGCAGAGTGAGAGTTGCGACAAATGCAGCCTTACCTTACGTTGCTCTTCCACCTAGCAGAAGACAGAGCAGCCCGAGCCAGCCAGCCGGAAGATCGCCCAGCGAACAGGGGGGTTTGGAAAGTCTGTCCCCCGCTCTCCTGCCTTTCTTCCAGAGGTTCCGGCGGGAGGAGATGCGAGCGGTGGTAGGGGGCGGAGCCAGTGGCGACATGGGGCAGTGTCATGCCGTATATTCGGACATTTCCCCCCATATTTCTGGGGGGAAAAAGTGCGTCTTATAGTCCGGAAAATACAGTAGTTATATAGCGCCGTCAATTTACGCAGCATTTTTCATATATATATATTATACATTCACATCAGTCTCTGCCCTCAAGGAGCTTATAATCTACGGCCCCTAACTCACATTCATACATACACATACTAAGGGCTCTTTCACACGTCCGTTCCGTTCGTCCGTTTTTTGGACGTCCGTTAACGGACCGCAATGCTTCCCTATGGGCTAGCGTCCGTTAGCGGATGAGCATCCGCTAACGTCCGTTAGCATCCGTCTGCGTTCAGTTCCGTTTTTTTGGACGGAAGAAAACCCTATTTTTCTTCCGTCTAAAAAACGGAACGGACGAAAAACGGACGTTAACGGATGATCCGTTTATCATCCGTTCCGCTAACATCCGTTTTTCTATGTAAAAAGCCCCAAAAAAACCAAAAAAAAAACGGATGAAAAAACGGATGGAAAAACTGATGCAAAAACTGATGCAAAAACTGATGAAAAACTGACGAAAAACTGATGGGAAAAACGGATCAACTGATGGAAAAAAAAAATGATCTGAAAAACTGAACGGACGTGTGAAAGAGCCCTAAGGCCAATTTAGACAGGATCCAATTAACCTACCAGCATGTTTTCGGAGTGTGGAAGGAAACCAGAGTACCTGGAGGAAACCTACACAGGCAAAGGGAGAACATGCAAACTCCAGGCAGGTGGTGTCGTGGTTGGGATTCAAACCAGCGAACCTTTTTACTGCTAGTCGAAAATGCTAACTACTACTCCACTGGTTGTTGCCTCTGCAGCTAAAGGGGGTAACAGTTGGGGGATGGGGGGAAAAAAGAGTGGGGTTTACCACCTTTCAACTGTTAGCGTGCTTGAGCCCTATCTTGTGATTTTTTTATGCCAATAAAGTAGCAATCTACTTATAACATTAAAGTCATTTGAATGCATTGCTACTTGTCTCTTGCTTTGTTCTCCCTGTACACAATGCCTGCGTTATGACTGCAGCACAGAGTACATTGCCAGTAGGCAATGTTGGTTATTTGCCTCCTGAGGGCAAACTTCTAGGCTAAGTTTTCAGTAGTTAAAAGAAAGTTTGGAATGATTCTGTGGCCTGGAAGAGATCCGCCTGTCTGTTCCAGCTCTCATTAGCTAAGCAATCCAAGTGTGATTTCCAACATCTCTAAGGTGCGTCTATCAAAGTACAATAGGAGCAATTTTCAACTTTCCTTCTCGGTTTCCCTTCTGTTTCCTATTCCCACCAGAGGCACATATGGTACACTGCCACCAATAGAGGTGAATAGACAGAAGAGTGGGTGCATCCCAAAGAAAACTGGATCGTACAGTATGTATTATTCTCTATTTGGTATGTACAATTTATATTATACTTGCGTTCAGCAGGTTTCATAATATGGCAATCCGTTAAAGCTAAACTCTAGGCAGAATAGATATTGTCTAAATACAAAAGGTGTATATATACACACTCTATTACCAAAAGTATTGGTACACCTGCCTTTACATGAACTTTAATGGAATCTCAGTCTTAGTCCGTAGGGTTCAATATTTAGTTGGCCCACCCTTTGCAGCTATAACAGCTTCAACTCTTCTGGGAAGGCTGTCCACAAGGTTTAGGAGTGTGTCTATGGGAATGTTTGACCATTCTTCCAGAAGTGCATTTGTGAGGTCAATCACTGATGTGGACAAGAAGGCCTATCTCCCATTCTTTGTTAGAATTCATCCCAAAGATGTTCTATGGGGCTGAGGTCAGGGCTCTGTGAAGGCCAGTCAAGTTCCTCCACCCCAAGTTCGCTCAACCGTGTCTTTAAGGACCTTGCTTTGTGCACTGGTGCGCAATTATTTTGGGACAGGAAGGGGCCAACCCCAAACTTTTCCCACAAAGTTGTGAGCAAAGAATTGTTAAAAATATCTTGGTAAGCTGACGCCTTAAGAGTTCCCTTCACTGGAACTAAGGGGCCAGGCCCAACGCCTGAAAAAAAAAACCACACCATAATACCCACCCTACAATATGATTTGGACCAGTGTACAAAGCAAGGTACATAAAGACTTGGATGAGCGAGTCTTGATCTCAACCCCATAGAACATATTTGGGATGTATTAGACCGGAGACTGCAAGTCAGGCCTTTCCGGTCCAACATCAGTGACTGAACTCACAAATGCGCTTCTGGAAGAATGGTTGAACATTCCCATAGACACACTCCTAAACCTTGTGGACAGCCTTCACAGAAGAGTTGAAGCTGTTAGAGCTGCAAAAGGTGGGAAAACTCAATATTAAACCCTACGGAGTAAGACTGGGTTGCCATTAAAGTTTATGTGCGTATAAAGCCAGGTGTCCCAATACTTTTGGTAATATATTGTAGCACCCTCTACTTTAGGTAGGTGCTAGAAGTAGTGCAGATAAATTTTATCAGGCTTTTGTTTCAATCTGTGTGGGCTGGGAGTGGCTCAGAGTTGGCTGGTGATTCACAGATAGCATCATCTTTTGGTTACCTCCCTTCTGCTTTTAGAGGATTCTAGAAGGAAGTAGCGAAAGAGGTGGAGCTGCTTGGGGTGCTCTAAGGAGCCCTGACCAATCCCCAACCTAGATTAACAGTGGGAAGGCCTCCTTAAATACCTAGAGTCAGCCCAGCTGGGCGGGGGGAGAGTTGTCGGGTGGAAGAAGCTGGAGGTGGAGCACTAGGTTGTCGGAAAGTTTGAGGCACTCCCCAGTCTGGGGGGGGTTCCCTGGGGCCTGAGGGGTTCAGGTGCAAGTCAAAACCTTTCTGGGAAACAAAGAAGAGGATCTGGACAGGAGGCACAGAGAGGAACCGAGAAAGACAACAGGCTCCTCTCCTGTACTGAAATTGTTTACTATGATTTCACTGCACACTGTGAGCTTCTAATAGTGTGTCAGACAGAGCCCGTCGAATTTCCTGATTGGAGAACATCTAGCATCATCTGGCCCTTTCTTCCCCTGCATGATTATCCTTAGCCTGCCTCTTTCATTCATTGGATTTCAGCTCTTTCAATCAGTTTTAACACTTGTCTCCTTTTCTCGCTAAGCTTCTTGCTATTGGTCTTGTAGCCCATTCCATCCTTATGCAGGTCTACAATCTTGTCCCGGACATCCTTTGACAGCTTTGGTCTTGCTCATGATCAGGGGTCAAGTCCTGGGGAAAAATGTGTGGGAACTCCCACCCAAGATCAACTCCCCCACCAAAAAAAAATAAAAAATGATACGCTCATATGCATAATTACTAAACCGCATGTTTTTTTTTTTTTTTTTTCGATCCACTGTAGCTTAGTAATACTTTATGTTACTGGCCGCTTCCTGTATATGGATTCATCGGGTAGTGTGCGGGTATTCCGTCACTTCCTCAATGCCGCAATGTCTCCTGGGAGCTTTTGTCATTGTTCCCAGGAGACATTGCGGAGGTCTGCCGCAAGTTATCGCAGGATTTAGAAAGAACTTTAAGCAAGACCTCCGCAATGTCTCCTGGGAACAATGACAAAAGCTCTCAGGAGACATTGCGGCATCGAGGAAGTGATGGAATACCCGCACACTACCCAATGAATCCATATACAGGAAGCGGCAAGTAACATAAAGGATTACTAAGGTTCGCCTGCCCCTGACAGTGACTCGAGCTGGGCATTGCCGCTTAGTGAAGGATTGGCTCGGGCGGCTCGGCTGCTCTAGTCCTGCAAAGGGAACTGAGTTCCTGCTGTGAAAAAAGTGCAGGAACTCCGTTCCCATGCGTTCCCGCAGGACTTGAGCCCTGCTCATGATGGCAAGGTTTGAATGGAAGAAAGAGATTCTGTGGACAGGTGTCTTTTATTCACATAACAAGTTGTCATTAGGATCACCTTCTTAAATTGACAGGACTAATCTGTGTACCACATGAGCACATACTGTAGCAAGTCTGTTGGAGCCAGAATTATTGTTGGTTGGTAGGGGATCAAATACTTATTTTACTCACTGACCTGCAACTCAATTTATATAATTTGCATAGTTTTTTTTCTGGATTTTTGGTTGATATTTTGTCTCTATTATTTAAAAATACACCTATGATAAAAAATGTAGTCCCTTAATATCTTTGTAAGTGGGCAAACTTACAAAATCTGCAGGGGATCAAATAATTATATTCTCCAAAGCAATGATTTAAAAGACCTTCTAATTTGAATTACGAAATCATAAATACATACAATTTCGCTGGTCACGAATGTGTTAAAAATCTCAAATAAAACATAAAGCACAAGAGTCTATATGCACACAGCTACAAGGAAAAAAAATATACATATCATTTTTTTTTTTTTTTACCAATCTACTTAGCCGCAAAATCCCATTATAAAGCAGACAGAATCTTCCCTTATCTCCGACCACCTTTGAACTCCTGTCCAGCTAAGAACCGTGAAAATAACGTACGCGTAGCCGAGTCTCTTGTTACACAACCCACCATAATTCTTATTTGCTGGAGGTTTTAGGGAGCAGATGCGTGATTGGCATGGCCCACGTTCTGGCTACATTGTTTCAGATAGCTGGCAGCCAAAATTAAAATATAAAAAAAAAACAGTATTTCTGTGTATGTGTGTGTCTATGAGTGTGCGCGCCCCTCCTCGCCTCTATATTACGATGGGTTTTCTTGGATTTACATTGACCAATACAAGCCGGTTTGGGCATTGTCCAAGGAAAATATTACTTGTATCAGCTGCTCAATGAAAGACTCTCAATTGATACCGCTAAGCTGCCTGCTCTGCTATAGCTAGTGGCAGTGTGCTGTGACACGGTGATTGCCCGCTGCCATCGAATCGGTCAGTAGAAGAAGGGCATACAAAACAGAGAGGCAAACACAAAAGGCAGCCAGCAGCACTGAAGCAGCCTTGCAGCTGGCAGGCAATAACTTAGATGGTTACAGCTGCCATCACCTAGTTCATGCAAGCTTTTTAATATCTTTTGGCAGCGCGGGGTATCGCAGCACAAAAGGAGAAGTTGGCACTTTGCGGCACACTTTGTTTGACATAACTGTAGCCAGTGCCCAGCTGATACCTTCATCAGTGAGGATGTTTTTGTAAGGTGTGCATTAAAAGGGAACATATAGGGGCAGATTCTCGTAGATCGCCGCATCTCTGCGGCGGCGTAACGTATCTCATTTACGTTACGCTGCCGCAAGTTTTACGGGCAAGTGCTTGATTCACAAAGCACTTGCCTGTAAAGGTGCGGCGTAAATCCCCCGGCGCATGCCCGCCTAATTCAAATTAGGCGGGTAAGGGGCGTATAGCATTTAAATTAGGCGCGTTCCCGCGCCAAACCTAATGCGCATGCGCCGCCCCTAAAATTTCCCGACGTGCATTGCGCTAAATGACGTCATTGGTTTCGACGTGAACGTAAATGGCGTTCAGCCCTATTCACGGACGACTTACGCAAACAACGTCAATTTTTACATTTCGACGCGGGAACGACGGCCATACTTAACATTGGTTGCCCCTCATATAGCAGGGGCAACTTTACGTGTCGCAAATCTAACGTGAACGTCGTAACTTCACTGCGTCGACCGCGCGTACGTTCGGGAATTTGCATATTTTGCTAATTTGCGACACCTAGCGGCGAAAAAAAAATTGCATTTAAGATTCGACAGCGTAAGAGCCTTACGCCTGTCGGATCTAATGGTTATCTATGCGTAACTGATTCTAAGAATCAGTCGCATAGATACGACGGCCCAGATTTGGACTTACGACGGCGCACATTGCGTTGCGCCGTCGTAAGCCCTTTGAGAATCTGGGCCATAGTCTTCTTTTATATATAACAGCAAATGCACAAGATCTGAGTGATCAGCTTGTCAAGGTGAATCTGTGGTCAGGCTATGGTCATTCAATTATTTGCACGTTCAAAAAAATCTGCAAATGAGTTTTACAAGCCCACACCAAGCTCCTTAGTTGCAGGCATTGTGTAGCAATTCATCCTCGAAATTCACAGCAAAAGCACCAAAATTTCAGCAGCATAGCTCACCCAGATCATCCCTTGTAGCAGTGACCCAACAGTTCAGCTATCCTGCCCCCTCCCAGCAGAAATTTGGCAGCTTAGCTCAGGACCGGGGGAAGGGATGGGCAGAAGGGTCAGCTGCACTGGGCGCAGCATGTATTGCAGGGATGGAGGCGCCGCAATTTCCTTCTACAATATGGCTGACAGGAGTAGTGACAACGTCATCACTACATCTGTCAGCCTAGCACTGGAAGCAAGAAGAAAAGGTAAGAGACGGGAGGAGGGGCAGTCTGTGCACTCTCTCTCCCTCTTCCTCATTAGCTTGCACATAACAAAGGGGGGGCGCAATTTCCCCTGGGCACTGGATGATTTTGTCCAGGCACTGACTTAACTCACCCTACTCTCCCCTACCAGCAGCAACCAAACAAAGTAGCTCACCCTGCTCTCACTTTACAGCAGTGACTCCAGCAGCTTAGAGCACCTGAACCTCCCCTTCCCAGAAGCTCAGCTCATAACAGTGCCAAAATTCCCTTTTAAAAACTCCTGATTCCCCCACACCCAGCAATGGCTCAACAGAAAAAAGATGTGGGTTGGATCCGCGCAGTGGAGAACAAACACACAACAGCGAGTGGAGATTGCTGAGAACTGCTGCCCCTACTGATTTACTACCACTAGGTGGGGTAAAAAGAATGAGAGAAAAAGGGGGGTGTAGGTATGGCTGGTGTGGATTCAAAATAAATGTGGTGTTACCCCTACCTGGGTATTGGCCCTGAAAAATGTGTAATATAATGAAGTGAGAAGTGTGGAAAATGAATGACACAAAATTGAAGAAATATTAATAAATGTGTATATGTGTGTTGGACCTTCAGCCGGATGTTTGCTAATGCAATGTACCCTCAGCCGGGTGTTGGTGGGTGCTAGTCTGATGCTACTTGTGAGTGTGACAACAGACCACAGTGAGCAAAGTATAGCATAAAAAACAATGAAATTAATAAATGGATATACCCCATGCCAGGTGTTTACTAGTTTGAACCCTCGGCCGGGTATTTAAATTGGAAATTAGGTGAAAAAAATGCATACATATATCCTTTTAGAATACAAAAATAGAGTCCAGGAAAAAATCAGTCCAGTGAATCAAAAAATAAAATTTGTGAAAACAAAAGAAGTGATAAAGTGACTTTGTGCTTAAAGCGGGGGTTCACCTAAAAATCAACTTTCTGTCGCTAGATCCAGCATACTGCTAACATCTGCAGTATGCTGGATTTTTCTTTTGTACTTATAATTTTAGCGGTCTTTCTTCTCCTGCACCAAGCGGCGTATCCTTCCGGGTATAGGCGTTCCTAAATCAAGCGCAGTTGATTGACGGGCTTGGATAGCGCGTCACACCTTCCGAAAATAGCCGACGTGACTCTCGGCAATTTACGGCGCCTGCGCAGTCAGCTCTACACGGCAGGCGCAGGCGGCGTATAGCGCCGTAAGCAGCCGAGAGTCACATAGGCTATTTGCGGATGGCGTGACGCGCTATCCAAGCCCATCAATCAACTGCGCTTGATTTAGGAACGCCTACTCCCCAAAGGATTCCCCGCTCGGAGCCGGAGAAGAAATACCGCTAAAACGATAAGTACAAAAAAAAAATCCAGCATACTGCAGATGTCAGCAGTATGCTGGATCTAGTGACAGAAAGTTGATTTTTGGGTGAACCTCCGCTTTAATAAACTTTGCTGGGTGAACCCTTCAGATCTTGCTCTGTGCGTGACACACCGTGCTCTGTACAAAGTTGCACTCACCAGAGGTATAGCGTGGTCACAGTATAAGTGCCACTGTGTAGCACCTGAGGATAAATGGGGCCAGCTCCAGGCGTTGCTTGCGATCCTCCAAGGTGTTTTATATGGAAGAAGAAAGGATGTCAGATACTTCTCCCCCTCCTCGGGTATGTGCCCAAGCCACAAACAGTACGTCGGGAGTAGGGATGAGCTTCGTATTCGAGTCAAACTCATGTTCGACTCGAACACCGTATGTTCGATCGTTCGTCGAATTACGAACGTTTTGGGCCGTTTGCGCCAAATTCGAGTGGCGTGTCACGGCCCATAATTCACTGCGGCATCGCAGTGCATTGCTGGCTAATGATTGGCCAAGCATGCACTATGACCCGCATGCTTGGCCAATCACAGCTTGCAAAAAACGGAGAGCCAGAATTGGCCAAAGCCAGGGTGGCTTTGGCCAATTATGGCTCAGGGTGTTTAGTACACACCCCACACTATAAAAGGCTGCCTGCAGGTCGGCCTTGTGTAGTGTGTTGCGGTGGTTAAGAGAGAGAAGACAGATAGAGAGAGAGAGAGAGTGTCATTTTTTGTAGGTAGATAGAGAAGGCAGGGAGGCAGGCTAGTTAGTTAAAGTTACAGGCCCAGATTCAGATAGGAGATACGACGGCGTATCTCCTGATACGCCGTCGTATCTCCAAGGCCGGCCGGTCGTATCTATGCGACTGATTCATAGAATCAGTTACGCATAGATATGCCTAAGATCCGACAGGTGTAAGTGACTTACACCGTCGGATCTTAGGCTGCAAATCCAGGCCGGCCGCTAGATGGCGCTTCCGTGTCTTTTACGTGTCGAATATGCTAATGAGCATTTACGCCGATTCAGAAACGAACGCCCGCCCGTCGCTTTTTTTTTACGTCGCTTGCGTTCGGCTTTTTCCGGTGTATACTTACCCCTGCTATGTGAGGCGTATCCTATGTTAAGTATGGCCGTTGTTCCCACGCAGAGTTTTGAATTTTTACGTTGTTTGCGTAAGTTGTTCGCGGATACGGATGGACGTAATTTACGCTCACGCCGAAACCAATGACGTCCTAGCGACGTCATTGGGAGCAATGCATGCTGGGAAAATTCGCGGACGGCGCATGCGCAGTTAAATCGGCGCGGGGACGTGCCTGATTTAAATACTACACTCCCCTTAGCCGCGGAATTTGAATTCCGCCGGGGGATTTACGATACGCCGCCGCAAGTTTTGAGGTAAGTACTTTCTGAATACAGCACTAGCCTCTAAAACTTGCGCCGGCGGATCGTAAATCAGATAGATTACGCGGATCTAAAGATCCGCTAATCTATCTGAATCTACCCCACAGTGTGTAGAGGATATATATGCATCCTAGGTGTTTTATATATATTTATACACTGTATAGTTTAGCTAGATCCGCTCTTCCTAATTTACTGACAGGAAGGCAGGTGATTGTGCTAGCTGCAGTATTCTCAGGTAGTGTACTGCCTGTGTCCTCTGCAGTGTGCACCTAAAGCTATTTGGTGTATGTACTGCCTGTGTCCTCTGTAGTGTGCACCTAAAGCTACGTGGTGTGTATTGCCTGTGTCCTCTGCAGTGTGCACCTAAAGCTATGTGGTGTGTGTACTGCCCGTGTCCTCTGCAGTGTGCACCTAAAGCTATGTGGTGTGTGAACTGCCCGTGTCCTCTGCAGTGTGCACCTAAAGCTACGTGGTGTGTGTACTGCCCGTGTCCTCTGCAGTGTGCACCTAAAGCTACTTGGTGTGTGTACTGCCATTGTCCTCTGCAGTGTGCACCTAAAGCTACGTGGTGTGTACTGTCTGTGTCTGTGCTATTTTTCTCAATGATTTTCATCCATATTGCAGGGACCAGACATTACATTAAAGCCGCAAGCAGTTTTAAATTACTTTTTTCTTATAGTAATCTCATTTTGTGCAGGGACAGTTCTAAACACGTGCCACTTCACAGGCATACTATAGACACCCAGCAGGTACGATATTTAAAGGAATTGTTCATTTTTTTTCACTTTAAGCATCATTAAAATCGCTGCTCCAGAAAAAAAATACCATTTTTAAAACTTTTTTTTCCATTGATACATGTTCCCTGGGGCAAGACCCGGGTTCTCAAACCCGTTTTCCGACAATAACTTGCATATTAGGCTTTAAAATGAGCACTTTTTAATTCGAACGTTGGAGTCCCATTGACATCAATGGGGTTCTAAATGTTCGCGTGAACGTTCGGTCCGTTCAAAGGTTGTGGTGCGAACCGAACGGGGGGTGTTCGGCTCATCCCTAGTTGGGAGAACCACTGGAGAACTCCTCTTCTTCAAGCCCACAGCAGCTGCCCCTGGTGGTGAGCGCCGTTTTTTCGTCCTGGACGAGTCACTTGCCAACTTACATATACGGTGGCAAGCTGGCACTGCTGTGCCAGATCACGTACCTAGAAAGTGACCTGACACTTCCGGGTAGGAGGCACACATGCGCGCTGCTGCAACTTTTTTGCTTTATACACTCTCTATACACTCTCCATGATCCACAAAACTGGAGGTGGCAAGTCTGTGTCCTTTGCCCACATACGTTGTGCTCAATGGTGCCCCTCTCTTTTATTCTGAAAAAATTTGAATATATGCAGAGGAGCATGGAACCACATCAAACAACATGGACAGGACATTCTTCTCAACTGTAAGGAATGGATGAAATACTCTTACCGAACCCAAAGGATCTGCCTGTCAGGGAGGGCCAACTCAACTTATCCGAAGGCTGGATGATCGAACAACACACGGTGGACCTCGATGTGTCCCAATAGTCTCGGACCGGAACCTCTCGATGAAAATCAATCCAACGGGTGGACCCAAGGAGAAGGAGGGAAGGGCCCTCCTACTTCGAGTGAGTATTGGATGGTGAAAGAAAATACCCCACAGGAGGGTGTGGGAGTACGATGGTGAAGCTACAAAAAACTTGGTCCAGCAGAACATGCAAGGGAAAAAGAAAAAGGCTCCAGATGGTGCAGATCAAAAAAGATAGGTTTTATTGTAATAAAACCAACAAACTGCTATACATAAAAGTGATCACAAAATATATAAAAGGATAAAAGCAATATGAAAATTAGGCATAGCAAGCCCGGCGCGTTTCGTCCTAGATGGACTTCAACTGGGGCATCGGACGCGTCTGATTGGGTGCTGCTGTTCCATGTGACTGGCAGTCATCTTGGGTCAGGCAGAGCCTATTTCAGACCCTAGCTCCCAGGCTCGGCACACGTTTCGTATGTAGGTTGTGTAGGGACAGGTCACCCATCTGACAGAAACAGTGATTAGCAGCAGTGAGAGGTTCCAGACAGGTAGGGAAAGAATAGGGACACGCCATCCTTCCTCTGACCCTCCCCAAAGTTATGTTCTCTGCAACTGGACTCCTTAGTGTTTACTGCCACCACACCATGCTGCACTTCCCCACACGCTCACGCTTGCTCCCGAGATGGACTAGGGACTATGGATTATGGGATTTGTAGTGTGCATAGAACAGTGCACATGACCGCAACTAACCTAAACTGTCATTCCAATTAAATGTAAATGAGAGGAAAAGGAGAAGTTCGAGAGCTCATGGAGGACAAATGCAGAAAAACACAGAAGGAAAATATTTAATGAAAAATAGATTACACAGTCATTAGGTAATGGATGTGTATGGATTATGTTTGGAACATAAGGAAGGATATCGTTTAACATCTGGAAAGCAGCTCCGGGGTACCCTATGATTCCTATACTCTTATGAATGGGGATGCCTTTTAAACCACTAAAAAGCAGTTATTTCCTGGGTCACACTGTGTAGTGGCTGTGCTGTTGACATTGGTGACATTCTGCCACACAGCAGAGAAGTGTTTATTGTTTAGTTGTTCTACAATTCCAAGTGTTATTATACTGTCTATAATACTAGTGAATGAAGAGAGTCTATTACAAATAAAGCATCTATTCAGTCTGCAATATCGGAATCTGAAGCGTCCTAGACTATATAGGTCTTAACCTGCTAAAATGAAAAGTATAGATATTTGTGTGTGCAAAAACATTTATACACATTTGCGTTTGATTGAATGGAGTTTTCATGGGCACCATAATGCCACAAAGCCATGCTGGTTTGTCTACCGGAACAAAATTTCTCCCATCCAACACAATTTGGAAATCTTGCTTACCAAAAGGTCTCAACAACTCTTTCTCTTGCATGCACATTTCTGTATGGATGCAGTATGTTGAGACAGAATACTGTACAGATAGGCAGGTGTAGTCTCTTTACACTGCAGGTGGTATGTAACCGTAGTGGCAATGCAGAGGGAGAGGAGTCATGGGGAACAGGGTTCCTCTGTGGTTTCCTGGTTTACTGGGGCAGCAAACCAATTGGATGCTGGATGCCCATGTGACTCTGGTGGTCATCCTAGGTGTGGCAGAGTCTATTTAAGATCCTGGCCTCTGGGTTTGGTATGCTTTATGCAAGTGGGTAGTGTAGGGTAAGGTACCCTGTCTGCTAGGGACAGTACTAGCAATAGGGAATGGTTTCTGATAAGAAAGAAAGGCGTAGGATTGCATCTATCTGGGTACTTTTCTGAATTGGCTTGAGACAGCCAGGCCGCATTCCGTCCCCTCTTAACAAATGGTGTCGGTTCAACTGGAACTTTCTTCTTCACGTCATTGTAAAGTGTGAGTGTGGCTGGCTGGGTAGCTCCCCCACTGGGTCCAGGGCCATCTTTAATATGGTTTGGGCCCTGAGCAAACATTTTTTTTGGGCCCCCCTCCAGCTTATTTTGGGCCTGGCTGGTTCACATGTATGTGTTTTGGCGGCCCTCATTTGTGCAGGCACAGCAGCCCATTGATTTGAATGGGCTTCCATGCCTTCGTATATATAAAAAATAAAAGAAATAAAGAAATATATAAAAAAAGTTTATATATTTTTTTTATTTAAAAATAAATAAAAAAACGGGGGTTGCCATCTGGGGCCCTGGGTTGGCCCACCCTTTGCAGCTATAACAGCTTCATCTCTTCTGGGAAGGCTGTCCACAAGGTTTAGGAGTGTGTCTATGGGAACGTTTGACCATTCTTCCAGAAGCACATTTGTGAGGTCAGGCACTGATGTGGATGAGAAGACCTGGATCGCAGTCTCTGCTCTAATTTATCCCAAAAGATGTTCTATCGGGTTGAGGTCAAGCCTCTGTGCAGGCCAGTCAAGTTTCTCCACCCCAAACTTGCTCATCCATGTCTTTATGAACCTTGATTTGTGCACTGGTGCGCAATGATGACAAGACATTTCTGTCTAAAGGAATAGCTATAGGAGGCTGTTAGTGTCCAGCTTTGGCTCCACTAACACACAAAGGGGTGTTATACAACAACATACTGTGTTTCCCCCTGAAAATAAGCCAGAGTCTTTTATTAATGTTGGCAACAGAAGACACAGTAGGGCTTATTTTCAGGGTAGGTCTTGCCATGTAATGTGCTGTCTTCTCTCCCCCTGCCTGTCAGGAATCCCCAGTGTGAATGCTTGTTAAATCCTATAATCCACTCTATTACAGTAGTATATAATGTACAATGTGTGTGTTTCTGTAATATAATTGTGCCAAATACCTTCGTTATAGCACCGGTCTACGCTATTGTGACCCGCCAAAACTCTATTCTCTAATTATATTACAGAAACACACACATTGTACATGATGTATGTAGTGGGATATCACCCTTTTAATGCGATATAAAAGACTATCATCTGCTGATCGAGAAGGATCTTGGCTCCCCCCGGTGGTCAAGTTTTGTTATAGCCACCTGTTTTTTTACTTTTGCATTGAGTACAGGGAGAAACAGACTACGTTTCCTAGAGAGCAACTGTGCAATCCCAGAATGCTTTGCACAGCCTTCTGGGGGAGGTAATTTAAGGAAGAGGACGTCCTTGGCTTTCAGACTCTGGACCGCCTCTTCAACCCAGGAGGACACTGTCAGAAGTGTCGACACGGTGAGTAGGCCGCAGCTGAGGCCTACATACGCCTGGGCGGAGTATCTTTGAGAAGGAGAGACGGAACCTCTGACGGAGTGATCGGACGGGCTTCCAGTATCCCTGCGACCTGTCTGAGAACCGAAGGCTGCCGGCTACCAGGACTATGACCGAAGATCATGGACGGAGTACCACAGAGGCACAAGGCCTGGATCGGTTGGGTCAGACGGCACTTGCCCAAGCGTACTGACTGTCTTGCAGGAGGGCGGATTGTTGATATTCATCAACTGTGGTCCGACTGTT